>NC_048599.1:104997758-105297758 GCF_003668045.3 Cricetulus griseus
ACATGCCTAGAGGTTTGTCTCCACTGTGACTTTATACCCAGTCAATTGACAATTGTGATAGTATACACTATCGAGATATCCAACAATTATAAACAAACAATGACTTAAGCCCCACTGTAGACATAGCTGATGTCTGAGTATTATATATATTCCTGTGGTGCCTTGGAGACAGAATATGGAGACCAATATGAGTCACACTGGATTCTTGGTCCCCAAATCTCTAGCTGAGTGCCTCACTTTACAGGTTGCCTTACCAGCCCCCAAATCCTATAAAGTTAGAAGGGAGGAAAATACAGTTTTCAAAAATTTTCCAGCTGGGATGGTGGTGCTTTTCTATAATCCTAGCACTTAGGATGATGAGTTTGACACCAACCTTGGCTACACTGTACAACCCTCTCTGCTCAGTCCTATGCCTCACTTTTTAATTGGGTTGTTTTATTAGTTATTGTTTATATTAAAATATTTATACATTATACTTTGATCGTGTCTTCCCTGCCCAATTCCTCCTAGGTCTTCCCAAGCTCCCAACCCACCCAACTATATATTAGTGCTCTCTCTCTCTCTCTCTCTCTCTCTCTCTCTCTCTCTCTCTCTTCCCTCTTCTCTCTCCAAACAAATCCAAAACAAAAACAAAACAAACACCACATGTAAATAAACAAAAAACCCCTACAAAACAAACCCCTTTTCTTCCTCAAAAAATATCCAGAAAAAGTGGAAGAGTCAGGTTTCACATTAAGATTTCTTTTTTCAATGTCTACATACTCTACTGTTTTCTGTTCATAAAGATATTACTTTGGGAGATAAATTAGGTGAGCATATGCCAAAAATGCCAAGATTCAATTAGCAAGCAACCCTCGTGATGGAACAAAATGAGTTATCAAACACAGGGGACATGTTCAGCAAGGATGTAAAGAGAGGTCTCTCCACAAGCCCAGCTTCATTAATCGGGGTCTCCTGGGGACTGTGAATTTTGAGGCAGGTCCTGACCAGAGGGTCCACACAGTAGTCACAAAGGAGGAGGATGTTAGGGAGGGGGGTGTAGGGAGGAAGATTAAAAAATGAAGTATGTTCCCCAGTTGTAGTTAACATCAGTTAAATACCTCAGGATGTGTTCTGAAGGGATTCTTCTTATTTACTCATAAAAGCAATAAAGTAAGACATTTGAGTGCAATCAAACTGTTGGGAGAGTATTAACTACAGCCATAGAGCTGCCATTCTGATTGCAATTAGTAGAGTCTATTAATGGAGTTAAGTAGTTAGCATGTGCCTGTATCTGGCCCCTTAGTAACACACTCCAATCCTAGTCAAAGTGGCTTATTGTCATAGATTGCATTTTATATACTAAGAACTTATTTTTAAATGTTTACGTTTATTTGTATAACATGATTCCATTTCACTATATAAAAATATCCCCCAATACAGGAATAATAGAATGAAAAACAAGATCCCCCCATTCCAATGTCTAACCAGTCTCCACCCTGTAGCAGTATGGTGAGTGATCTTCCTTCTGACTTTTTCCTGGGGAGAGACCAGTGTTGAGACCAGGTCTTGTTATGTTGCCTGTGCTGGCCTGGAACTCACAGTCAATCTTCTAAGAGTATGTGCCTCTATGTACCAGGCTTTCTCTTTTTGACCACCAACCAGCTCCCAAATCAAGACATGGAGACTTATTATTAGTTTTGAATACTTGGCCTTAGCTTAATTCTTATTTTAATCTGTTTCTCTTTATCTACGTTTTGCCTTGGGGCTTTTTATATTTCTTTCCTTCTGTATATCTTATTTTCACTGCTTCTCATGTCTGTCTGGCAGCTGCCTGGCTTCTGGCCCCAGGCCTGTCCCTCTTTCTTTCTTTCTTTCTTTCTTTCTTTCTTTCTTTCTTTCTTTCTTTTTTTTCGAGACAGGGTTTCTCTGTGTAGCCTTGGAGCCTATCCTGGCACTTTCTCTGTAGACTAGGCTGGCCTCGAACTCACAGAGATCTGCCTGCCTCTGCTTCCTGAGTGCTGGGGTTAAAGGTGTGTGCCTCCACCACCCAGACTGGCCTGTCCCTCTTTTTCTCCCTCATCCTCTCCTCTCATCTTCTCTTATTCTCTTCTCGAGCTTAGATTTCTCCTCCTACATATTCTCTTTGCCTGCCAGTCCCACCTATCCCTCTCCTTCCTAGCTATTGGCTTTTTATTAGACCAATCAGGTGCTTCTGGCAGGCAAGGTGAAACAGTAATACATCTTTATCTTAAACAAATGCAGCATAAACAAAAGTTACACACCTTTTGCACAGTTAAAGTAATCTACGGCATAAACAAATGTAACACAACTTTGCCCAGTTAAAATAATATTCCACAACACCTCTGTGCTGCATTGAGTCTAATAAGTGTTATTATCTTTATAAGTTCTCATGTAGCCCAGGCTAGCCTCAAGCTCCTGTGTAGCCAAGGATGACCTTGGGTTTTGATCTTCCTGCCTCTACCTCCTGAGTGCTGGGATTGAAACTGGCATGGCCATCACACCCAGTTCCTAGTTCTTAGTAATGCATTTCTAAGCAATGTCATCTGCAATGTTAGGCTAGAATCATTAAAATGTGAAGCCACTCCATCAATGTGCATGGCTCACAATGAGCCCATTCTTAACCACTTACAGTCAGGAAATGACACAGACGACTTCCTCTAGCTTTGAGTTCTGCATGAGTCAGCTTCAAGTCACCTCAGAATCTCAAGCTTATAACAGCCAATATTACCCCAGGTCTATGCTAAAGACAGGGTTCAAGGGTGAGGGATGAGGATGTGGGTGAGAGGGTCATCGGACTTCATTAATCCTTGGCCGCTACCCCAACATTTCAATTCACAAAAGCCATAATTGACATTTCCCATCTTCTCTAAAACACGTGAACCTCATTTCTCATTCTCTTTACCACCACTGTATTCTGCTTACATTACACACAAGAGTTCAGGACACAGGCAGTTTGGCCATGCATTCAGTATGCAGGTAAAGTTGAGGTAAGAGTACATGCTTATCCATAGATGTGACAGAAGACAGGTTGATGTATGGCTTGCTGTCTGAACCAATGTGGTCATTTGCTGGCATCTGTTCCTTAATCTCCTTCAATAAGCAACACCATCATATCCAACTGTTAACTGTCCAATGTGAAAGAGAACTAGACCTTGCCCCAGGGCTGGCTAATGACCTTTCTCCTGCATGATCCTTTTCATAGACTGAGAACCAAAAACATGTTCTTCTCCACACATGGTTTTTTGTTTAACTATTAAAGTTAGGTGTGTGTGTGTGTGGTGTGTTTGTATGTGTGTGTGATGTGTCTGTGTTTATGTGTGTGATATGTGTGTATTTGTGTTGATGTGTGTTTGTGTGTCTGTGTGTCTACAAGAGCATATGCCATGACACTTGTGTGGAGGTCAGAAGATGGCCTACAGGAGTTAGTGTTTCTCTTCTATCATGAAGGTTCCAGGGTTCAAACTCGGGTCATGAGGCTTGGCAACAAGACAAGAGCACCACTGAGCCATCGTGCCAGCCCTCCACACACATCTTAAATATCCACAATTCTTTAAGAATTTATGACTCTGGGGCCAAGGGGACAGCTTAGTCTCAATAAAGTGCCTGCCACTCAAGCATAAGGACCTGAGTTCAGATTCCCACACCTATGTGAAATCCACACAAGGAAGCATGTCTATACCCACAGTGCTCCAGAGGACGGAGACTGGCAGATCCCTAGAACTCCCTGGGCTGCCAGTCTATCTTAACTGGTGAGCTGCAGTTAAAGTGAGAGAACTGCCTCAAAAAATAATGTGGGAAGCAATTGAGGAAGACACTGAACACCAACCATGACCTCCCATGCACACGATCACACATATGCACACACCCACACGGACATGCTCTCTCTCTCTCTCTCTCTCTCTCTCTCTCTCTCTCTCTCTCTCTCTCTCTCACACACACACACACACACACACACACACACACACACACACTCAAGACTTTAAAAAAGTATGGTTCAAATCATGTTCTCTATGTATTTCCTTGTGATGAAATCCTTAATTGTTTATGTGGGTTCTTGAGATTATATGCTCTAACAGTGAATTGTGCAGTCACATCTAAGCATTCTTGAGATAAGCATCACTAAGCATCACTCCCTGGTTAGATTAGCATCTTACAAAAAGTTAACTTTACATGAAGTAAGATGTAAGCCCAATATCACACTAGAGGATGAAGGTGGGCTAAGCCAGGGCTGCAGCATGCTGTGATTTCCTGGAGTGTTGGTGGCTTTCTCTGGTGGTAAGACATTTAAGTTGCTTTATATGACATCACTGGGGCAGGGACAACCCTTGGCTTAACTGAGAAATAACTATGACAAGATGAAGCAGTCAGTCAGTAGTGTCTCACTTCTCTCTGTTGCCACTGATGGGATTAATCTTGGAGGATACAGCTTTACTTTGAGGGGCTTTCTCAGATTGCAAAGCAGTTTGACAGCCATGGAGCTAGCTGGACCACTACAAGCACCGCCTTGCTGCAGAGCACTGACCACTAAGCTTGCTATCTTGAGACTAACCATGCTGCAGGGTTTTGACTGTCCACTACTCCCCAAACTTACCATGAACAGAAACTACTCTGAGAGCCTCTTGAGTCCATTAGCTTGGGTCCACCCAAAAGTCAGAAGCCATACCAGAAGTTTGAACAGAGAGATGTTGGTGGAATAAGATTAAATGCACACGCCAGACGTTGGTGGTGCATGCCTTTAATCCCAGTAGTCGGGAGGCAGAGGCAGGCAGATCTCTGTGAGTTTGAGGCCAGCCTGGTCTCCAGAGCAAGTGCCAGGATAGGCTCCAAAGCTACAGAGAAACCCTGTCTCGAAAACAACAACAACAAAACAAAACAAAAGATTAAATGCACAAGACTAACTCTAAGGAATACAAAATGGGTAGATGCCAGGAGCAGCTGCTGCCTCTAGCAGTTGTTCCGAACACCCATCCACACCCCAGCTGAGATTCAGACCCCATTGGGAAGGATGTGACAGTGTCTCTTGGTAACGGAAAGTTCTCTTTAGAGCACACACACCAAGGCTGGCAAGCAGGAGAGGCTGCCTGCCTGACAGTGTGTCTTGAGACACCCTTCCCCTCCGTGCCCCCCAGCAACCCCCCCCCCGCCCCACGCTCCAGGCAGTGGCTTTATTGGAGGTAAGGGCCACAGAGTGTTCAAATGTCACAGGGAACCAAAGGGAACAGCATCAAGGGAAAACAAGAGACCAGTGGCCTTTCCTCATGCAGTGGCCTTCCAATGCCCTCTACTGACAAAGCTTTGCATCTGCCCCGCAGCCGAGAAATGCTTAGAGTCCATTTAGGGGAGCAGAGAAAAGCACTGAGCCAAGGGCAGTGAAGACTTGATTCCTGGTTGGGGAGTGAAGTAGAGGAGAGATCAGACAGAGGCTGGAGTGCTGCAGGGCCAGCACTGGATTTAGGAATTTCAACTTCTGGATCACAACGGGCAGATTCAAGCTGCAGAGTGAACTAGCCCCCTCTAAGTCCTGACATTTCATGTTTAAGGTGTAATGACAAGATCATGGAGACCCCTCTTCTCCCAGTGAAAAGCCTTGAAACCCTGTCTTGTTGTGGGGCATAAAATGTCCTCATTGAGGCTCATTGCTTTCTATCCTGGAAGCTACTTATTAGAATGGGGTCATTCTGGAAGGTGTCCTATCAGAAACCTTTAGTGGTCAAACTGTCCTAGAGGCAGATGGCAATGAGAAATAAAAATGTAAAAGCTCAGGAGCCAGCAGAGAGGAACACAGATATTCTCTCAATCTCTCTCTCTCTCTCTCTCTCTCTCTCTCTCTCTCTCTCTCTCTGTGTGTGTGTGTGTGTGTGTGTGTGTGTGTGTGTGTTTCTGTGTCTCTGTCCTTCTGTGACCCCGTCTCCCTCCCTCCCTCTGTCTGTCTCCATTTATCTCTCTACCACTCTATATCTATCTATCTATCTATCTATCTATCTATCTATCTATCTATCTCTCCCTCTATCTCTCCCCTGTCCCTTGACCTCTAAGATTTCTTCTATCACCGGAAGGAAGAGGAGTCAATGAAAATCAAAGTGCTTCAAAACTCAAGTGCCAGAGTCCTGGCCACAGAAGGGGACACCCTTTTCTCCTGGGGCCTTGTTTCCTGTCACTGTCATTTCGAGTGTTGCTCATTGGTTGGGAAGAAGCTGATGAGGACAGACAGTGGCTCCAGGTCCTTTTAGCCAAACTCAAGGTTTCCCTGTAAACAGACTATTTTTATCCCTGCAGTTTTAATACTATTTCTGGATTCTGAACAATAACAATATTAACTAACATTCCTTGAGAGCTTGCTATGAGCAAGCATTGTGCTGAGAGTCTATTCTTCACCCAGGGCAAATAATCAGGTCCCTGGTTTTACAGATAAGGGAATGGAGGCTTTAAAAAGTCTAAAAGCTGATGACGGTGTGGCCAGCTTCAAACACAGGCAATTAGACTGAACTGCACATTAACAGCCTCAGCACCAGCTTGAGGAGTCCCTCTCAGCTAACAGGACACCAGGAGTTCATGTCATATTAATGGATAATGTAAACAGGACACAGGAAGTCAGGTGACCTGTCATCCCAGTTACTTAAACTTAGTAGTGTTCAGCTCACCAAGATGACAGCCTGTAAACCCAAATACTTTGGGTTACAGGATGATCAGAAATGGGGAATATGAGATGAACATGTGTTCGTCTGTTGAATTGTATATTTTTTCTGTCATTCTGCTCTCTCCAAAGTCACAGCTGGTGAAACCAAATGGGTCATTTTACCATAATCAGACCAATGTCAAGGATCACCAAGCACCATTTGTTCTCTAAGGCAAAGCCACATATCTAATTACAACTCACTGTTAATAAATTTGTAATAGACAAAAAGAAATTGACTGCTATGGATTTTCCTCCCCAGTAAAGCAAAACCATTCAAATGGCAGATTGCATGTCTATTCTTTCTTTCTTGTTTCCATAAAGTTAGCAATACATCGTAGACAGGAGAAACCAGGGCAAACCTCAGATGAACAGATTGTACCATCAGATCTGGCCACATTGTCTCTAATGGGGAAAATTAGCAGCTGAACGCTAACACCTGTCACCATGAGCGGACCCTGGCACACGCACCAGGTAGGAAGGCTGTGAAGGTCCTTGGAGCAATCTGAGCCCAGGTTGCCAGAGACAACACAAGTGCCAAAGCCCACCAAGGCGCAGGCAGACTCCATTTAAAATCAGCTGGCTGTAGCAAATGCCCGGGGAGATAAAACAGCATTCTTTAGGGAGAGTGGGCGTTAGCAGTGGATTCTGAGAAAGGCTTTCTAAGCACTCTGGCACTATGCAGACTCAGAGAGATGCTTCTCTAGCAGAAGCCACTAAGCACATCTCCCTTTTCAGAGGCAAAAGATGCCAGGGACACACCCTTTTGGTACCTAGTGTCTTGTGTTGCAACCTTATTGGACCAGATTATGGTCTATTGTTCTCACAGGCCTCAAGGTCAATTGTAATCATCCTGGCTAAATAGATTATGCCACAAGTTCTGGCACTTTGTAAAGGAGGCCCATGTGAGGAAAGCCACATTTGTTTTTCTGACATTATAAATATGTCTTCCCTTTACAAGGGCTTCAGCCATTTTTCTACCTGGTTGCCTAGCAACCCCTTCACAGGACAGACATATTGGAGAGGGATGCTGGAGACATACAGATGAGTTTGTATTATTTCACAGATTCCTTTCAAAAAATCACTCTGTTGTGTTTCCTGTGGCAGGGGTAAGGTGGAGTGGAGGGCCGGTGCTAAACCACCGTGGTGAGGCTACTCTCCTAGCAGGAACATGGGAAGCCAGCAAGTTTATTTCACAAATGTATTCTGCAAACAGAGGGAAACATCCTGTTTGTTAATGAAAATGCAAAACAGTACCTCAGCTCATCAGAAAGATACTGAGTACATATAGTGCCCACCTAGAGCCCTCTGCTGATGCAGTCACAGGCAGCCCCTGAGGGCAGCCGGCTCTTTCACTGCATCCAAGTTGAGAGACAAGTAGACTATGCTTCACTCTTGTCCATCTGGTAGCCTTCCTTTTGCTAAGTTATGTAGCCCTGAAAAAAAGCACTCCATTCATTCTGGTGTTCACTTTCATTTGTGATGCCTTGAGCTGAGTAGTCCTACACCGTTCTCTAAATTTCCCCCACATTTGTGGTTTGTCCTTTTCTTTCACTTGTAAATTTAAATTTACTTTTTTTTCTTAATGTGACTGGCAGTTCATCTGTTTTTAATTTTTATCTATAAAAGCCTATGATCTGTACCTCAGCTCTTCTGTTTTTATAATATTCTGCTTCATTAATTTCCATTTCTGTCTTCTTAAGTCTTCCCTTTTTAAAAATTCTAATTGCTTGGGTTAGTTAACTCTTTCTTTGACATTAATACAAGTTTTGAGGCTATGAATTTGCCTCTGATCTCTGCTTTAACTGTCTCTTGCTATGCAGCATTTTAATAATTACTTTTTCCTATCTATTTAATTTCCACTGAGATTTTCTTTTCAGCTTGCGCTGTTAAAGACAGTTCTAAGATTTGTACCTAAGTGGTGAGACTATGTTACTTCTGTTATTTGTTTCTAGTTTTATTGAACTGTAGTCAGAGAGTATTGTCTATATTAGCAATATGTTTGGAAATTGAATGTAGTTTTACAGTAAGTGTGTTTATGTGTGGTACATGTGTGTATATACTCTCTATGATTTTGCTTTACAAAGTGCAGTATTTTAAAAGAAATTAAGAGAAGAAAATATTTAAGGGATCTTTTATTCTAGCCCATATGTCTTCCATTTTCTGTGCCCTCAGCCCTCATTGTGGATTTCAGTGGTCAGTTGTCAGCATTTCCCTTTGGCCTGAAAGATAATCTTCAGCATTTCCTGCAAGGCAGGTCAGGTAACAAAATTTTCCAGTCCTTGTTTATTTGGGGTGGAGATTATAGTTCTCTTACTCATTGGTTAAGGGATAGTTTTGCTAGGTATAAAATTCTTGGTGGTCAAACATTTTCAACACTTTGATCATATTATCATACTGTCTTCTGACTTTGATTTTTCATATAAAAAAACTCACCCATCAATTATAAACATTACCCTGTACGTGACAAGGTGTTTTCTTTAGTCAATGCCAATATATCCTCTAGTTTTGTATTAATGTAGTGGTTTGAATAAGAATATCCCCTTATAGGCTCATAGATTTGAATGCCTGGTCACCAGGTAGTGGCACTATTAGGAAGTGTGGTCTTGTTGGAGGAAGTGTGTCACTGGAGGTGGGCTTTGAAATTCCAAAATGCTTAAGCCAGGCCCAGTATCTCTCTCTTCCTGCTACCTGCCTATCTGGATGGAGAACCATCTGGCAGCTACCTCTCCAGCATCATCTCTGCCTGTGTGTCACCATGCTTTCCACCATGATGATAATGGACTAAGCCTCTGAAACTGTAAGCCATCCAATTTAATCTTTTCCTTTATAAGAGTTGCTGTGGTCATGGTGTCTTTTCACACCAATAGAACACTGACTAAGACACTCTTACTTTATGATTACTGAGCTTTTTGTTTGTATAGATTACTGTCTTCACCAAATTTGGTGTCTTTTAGCCCATTTTTCTTCATATACATATGTACCAATAATATATATATATATATATAATATATATATATATATATATATATTTGTCTCCCCTCCTTCTGAAATACTATTTATGTGTACATTAGAATATATGACAGTGTTTCATGTTTTTGTGACTGTTTTTCTTTTAATCTTGTTCCTGTGTTCTTCAGATCCATTTCCAAAGACATATCTGCTGAGCTCTCTGTGCATTTTCTTTCTTATTTCAGTTACTGAACTTTTCATGGTTACTGATGGTGGGAAGGTGTGAACACAGCACAGTGAAAGCATGCACAGCTCTGCAGGCAAGCTTCATGGTTCAGCCTGTACATTAGAGTTCACTGGTGTGTGAACCCACACACCTTACCTGGCTTCTCTCTGCCTCTCATTTCTTATCTAGAAAATGAGAAGATTAATAATGTTTGAGATCATCACAGTTTGAGAATTATTTGAGATAATACAGCAACTATTCTACATAACATTTGCAGTAAAATAAGGCTTCAGGAACATGTGGCTATTATGACTGTTGCTATAACATTCTTGTCATTGTAAGGAAATACAGTCTAAAATGCATTTTGCACTCAAAACTTGAAACCAGGGAACCCCATACATAGTTGACCATTTCAGTGTTTCTCTCAAGTTCCAATATGTTCACTTCATCAATATACTTCATAGGCAGTATATTCATGCCTATCTATTGTTTCTCTAAAGCTTGCTCTGTTACAGCAGTAGAGCCAATCAGCCATGAACTGAAGACTCTGAAACTCTGAGCCAAAGTGAACCTTTTTCTTTTTTATAATGTGGTTTATGTGGTATTGGTAAATTGACAGAAAGTTGACTAATGCAGCTCTTTCCCAGAGGACATGGAGCCTGGGTCTCACACCTACGGGTACTAGTTGTCATTAAGCCCCAACCACAGTAACAATTCAACTACCACACTCTACCTGTTGAATAATAAGCATTTCTCCTGCATGTAAGCAGTGCTGCTCAGCCCACTAGTCTGGACTTCTTATAACCTGTTTAAGCTCAGGCTTATCCAAACTCCTTGCAATGATAGAATTTTGTCTGAAAGCACTCATTCCATGGGTCAAGACTGATAACCCAACCACACCTCAGATTTTGGTTCTTTCCAGTCCTGGCTCTCTTCCTATTAGCTAATACCTTTAACATCTCCATCACTGTGAGCCATCACTTTATGTAATAACCAATACAAAAGTGTCTAGGACTATAATATATGGTCAAATCAGTATGTATCAGTAGGGCGATCCAGCAAGCAGTGTTCTAATAGTTGCTAGTTAATTGTTAATATTAAAATAAACCCCGGGTGAACCAAGCAGAGTGGAGTTGTCAGTCGCATTAAACCAGTCTACAGAAAGTCTAAGCAAAGATGAAGATAAACTGTCCCATACCCAAAATGAATTCAACTCAAAAGATTCCCAGTGACAATAAACCACACTTTATTCTTTACAGAGCATTATCACAAATGTATTTGATTCTATCCTCAAAATGACAAGGTGATCTATTAATAGGTAAGGTGACATGATGGCTCTCATTTCAGAGATGAGGGAGCAAGGTTAAAGAATATAAATGTCACATCCAATGCCAATTAGCTATTAAGTAAGGAGCTTTGCTTGCAAACTAGTTTTTCTTGCTTTTAATTCATTGAGTTTTTCTGTAAATTTCATGATTAGTCATCCCATGAGAAATTCAGTGGCCAAGCAATTTAAGAAACGGTAAAGATTTTTATCATGATAAAGAGCCTGGGAACTCTTACAGCACAGAAATCTGGTTACTTTTGTTTCTTACAGTGTTTCCCACACTTGCCTGATCATCTTCTGTCTAATAACTGTTAATGTGCCATAGAATTTTGAGTACCATTGCCATATACCACTCCATTTCCCAAGGAGCACAGAGAACACTGATTGAATAAAGATGTTGCTTCTTGGAGGAACCCTTTTCTCTTCGTTGCCTCTAGCCTCTCTCTAAATATTGCCTCCTGTCTATAAAGAGAAAGTCACTGGTGAGGATGGCAAGTAGACTATTGGGGAAGGATAAGGAACAAATAAAAATACATGGACATACCATAAAATGTGGAGCCTTCCTGATGCTGTTCTGACTCAGTGTTTTCAAAGCACTCTGTATAGCTCATCTACATCAGAGACCTAGAGAACATAAATATTCCCAGACAAGAGATAAATCTAAGGACAGGGACAGAGAATCTGCATTTTAACAAGCTCGCTAAGTGATACTGACACAACTTGAATTTCAGAGGCACAACTTAAGGTAGCCAACAACAGATGTAAGATACTTTTCCAATTAAATCAAAGTCACAAACTGAAATGGAAATGGCTCAAGATGCATCCAACAGGGGACTATTTGGTTCCTTGGTAAATAACCACTTCTCAATGAGACCAGCCTTCCTGGGGAAGGCTATTCCATGGTCTATCAGATCTCTTCATTAGGGAAACTTCCCTGCTATTCCATCTAAGTAGCTTTTCTTAATTTGATCCTATTACTCCCATGCTTTATACAAAGCTGAGTACAGCAGTTATACTCAATAAGCAAAAATGTTATCTATATAAATGCCACTCAAGGCTCGTGTTTCCGTCTAATTACCCTCAAATGGCCCCATCTCCCTACAAAGCAAAGTCAAGCTAGGTCTCCAAGGCCAGCTATTTTAAGTCTCAAATCTTGATTTGGACAAGTAGTGCCACCTTCAGAGTCGAGAATGTACCCACCAGTTCTCTCAAACATATGGCATTCTCACAGCTCCTCACTACATTACAAACTTCAAGACTCAGAGGGCTGTTCGAGATGGAGGCACTTATGGAAATTAGAATTCATTATAAATGCTGTGATTTCTTGGCATTGGGGGAAGACCATGAACAAGATTGCACCAGTGTTATGGCAATCAAATGGAGCAAGGCAAGACAATGGGAGAGGTGCTGGGTGAGCATTACAGAGAGTTTCTGATGACCATCAGTATTAGAAATCACAAGAAGCTGCCAACTTGGGTGGCCAACATCCTTGATAGGTCATTAAAAACACAAATACAATCTAAGATTTCCTTCCTAGGAAAGTGTGGGTAGACAAGATGATCCCCTCAGACTTTAAAAAGGGATATGTTATGAACATCCAGAAGATGTAGTTAGGGAAGACTACTTTTTGAGAGCAAACTCTTTGGAAGAATAAATGATCCATTCAAAGATCACTTGAAGAATCCCAGTTAATTTTTCAAGTTTCCAAGTACCTTGGACAGAGCTCAATAGAGTGACATGGCTAAATTAATAGAAATAATTGGCATTTAAATCAGATACATTATGTGCATGCATATGATTATATGCCTGAGTATTTGCATCTGCCTAATTGGCTAAACTTCTGAAGATCATAACACTGAAGGAATAATGAATGTGGAATGATGTGCTGGTTAGTTTGGGGGTTTGGTTTGTTTGTTTTTGTTTGAGACAAGGTTTCTCTGTGTAACTCTAGCTATCCTCACTCTGTAGACCAGGCTGGCCTCAAACTCACAGAGATCCACCTTTCTAGGATTAAAGGCAAGTGCTACCACCACCTGGCTAGTTTTAACTGTCAACTTGACACAACATAGAATCATAGAGAAAGAATTTTAAAGGATTTGTTTAGATCATATTGGTTTATGAGCATACCTGGGAGAGTATATCTTGATTGCTCATTAAAAGGAAGAACAGGGCCATTGTGGGAGGCACCGTTCCCTGGTTTGGGCCCTGGATTATATATGAGTAGAATGGGCTAGCTGGATCTTAAGCAAGCCTGGGTGCTTCATTTTTTCTCTGCTCTTGACTGTGGGTATGATGTGACTAGCAGCTTGAGTTCCTTCCTTGATTTCCATGAAATGATGACCTGTGACCTGGAACTGTAAGCTAAATAAACTCCTTTCTCCTGCCGTTGCTTTTTGTCAGGGCACTTTATCACCCCAGGAACAGAAATGAAACTAGGACAACCATCAAATCATTTCACCTATGACTACAGCAACAATCAATAGCAACCCTGTCAATCATGACCTAAGTCAGCTTTGGAATCAACCTGAATGAGCCCAGGTACCTGGCATTAGAGGTCACATTTGCATCGATCTACTTAACTCCTGAGAGATAAAGAGTGTAAACTTCCACCTTTGTGTCTGGACCAGCGTTCAGTCACAAAGAGAAACCATGGCTTTGAGACCCTGGGTGTGTCAGCTCTGAAGTCAGTTCCCAGATCCACTGCCTGTTTCTGACCCCTGTAAGCCTTGGTTCCATCACTTGTACAATAGGACTGTAATGATTCGTTCACTACAGAAGTCAAGTGTCTGTTAAAGCATGACTCAGGTAAAACGTCAAACACAAGGTCAACCATGAAGGAAGTGTTTAGTAAGAGGTGGCAAGAACAATTGCTCCCATTGTTAAAAACTAGAAGTAAATCAAGAGACGCTTCCCCTTCACTGTGTCTCCAGATTTTCCCTGGCATTGCATAATAAATGTCTGAGGAATCAGTCTGCAAGATAAGCGGGTTCCCAGGGATTATAGGTCAAATACTGTTTCTTATTCCTGAAGCTTCGGTCTTTGGAAGCAAAATAAAAGGGGAATTGCGTGCTATTTTTGGAGAACAAAACAGTAACAGAATAAGACAGTAAGAACTGTCAGATGCAAGAGAGCTGAAGTTGACGGTCCCCAAAGAATGAGTAAGGGTCTTAATGACCTAACACCAATTCAATGGAGCTAATGAATCCTGCAGAGAATGTCTGGTGTCATATAAAGTAAGTCCATGTGGATGGGACACCCATGAAACACACAATAGGGACAGAGTTGAGTGATGCTGAGTAACACAATATCAACAGCATTAATGTGTCTTTTATTGTCATCTAATTCCAGAGAGTCAGTCCTGGTGTCAGAGGCAGATGCCTGTCTTGTAAACTTCTCATTCTAGAACTCCTGTGGTGGAACTCTGTCCTTGGGCTTAATATGACCATTAGCATCTTAGTCAGAGCAGTTTGACTACCCACAGGAGACCTTCACAAGATTGGACCTGTTGATTATCCCTTAGAAAGCGAGGAGGGGGGATCACCTGACTCTCACCAGAGGTTTCAGCCACACCCTCCCCTGGAGCCTCCTTTCCACCCCTATGTATTTCCATCCTGTTGGCATTAGGAGTTACCAGAGGTTATTAACATAAGGGGGTGTTCTACCTACGAAGATTTTTGGGAGGTCATCACCCTTGTCTGAGGTAGGATGTTTTAGTGTTACAGCTGTTTGGGCAGTCATCCACACTCTTATAAGTAAACCCAATTGGTTCACAGGTGACATTTGGGAATCCTTTCTTGTATCCTACCTGGAGTAAATAGATGTTTGTTCATATGACCTCCAAAAAGCTAACACAACAATTCACTATCTATGAGAACTCTCCCAAATCTTAGTTTCCTGCTAGGACCTATCACACCTCTTATCTATCTCTAGATGGTTAGCTTAAAATACATAGTTCCTTACTTGGATGCTCATGAGCTCCCTAATACTTAATTGAATTGCCTACAGCAGTAGAGAGAACTCTGTGCTGGGAGCCAGAGGGGATGCGGTTTTTGTATGCATTCTCCTTTCCTGACCATGGTTCGCTGTCTCCAATAAGTTAAAGATCTAATGAGAGGTGATGGAACAGCACACGAAAGGGAATGCAGAGAAGATGCCTAGAGACCAGCCAGCCAGACAACCCCTAGCTTGGCTGCAGACGTGTTCCAGGAAGAGGCAAGTGCACACACTTCCCGAGATGAATGCAACTTGAACATTTCCCACAGCTCAGCTGGGACTTCCTGACAGCTGCTGGTTGAATGCATTCAGGAGTTAATGAAACTGAGCCTATTTAACCCTCATCCAGGCAAACTGGAAGGTCAGGTGCCACTCAAGGTTATGGAGGCCGTCTGCAGAGAGGTGCTTGGCAGAATGTGGCCACCCTGCAGGATTCTAAACTGCATGCTAAATAAGGGTAGGAAAAGACAAACCCTGGGAGGAGAGTGGACAGCAGCCTGCTGTTTTTCTGGAAATGGGGAGGGGTAGCACATCCCCTGCCCCGTCCTCAGTAGGCCTCTGGTTGCCTACCAATCCCTTGTTCTCTTTCCTGGGCCAATAATGAATGGCAGTAATTATCCATGTGGGCTCTGTGTGAGTCACGAGGCAGTTCTGGCTCCCTCTCCTTGCAATTTTGAGCAGTGTGTGTGTGTGTGTGTGTGTGTGTGTGTGTGTGTGTGTGTGTTATCCACAGCTATTGAAGTGTGGAAAATGGATCACAATTACATTCCGGCTGCCTTTTGAAGACTTGATAGACAGCTGGAGAAAAAAAAAATCTGCCTGCAGCTGCCAGAATGAGAGGGTAGCCAAGGGGTGGGCATGGAGAGAGGAAAGAAAAGAGGTCCTGGAGGGAAAACATCAAAATGGCTTCAGTGTAACCCTCAAGGGATACTTTTAAAACACCAGAGCTGCTGACATTAAAACGGAATCCGGGGTCCAAATGGGAGCTTCTTTTTATGAACATTCTGAGTGTGAAGATGTGGTGAGTGGCTCAGACACCAGACAGCTCATACTTCAGAGAGGCTGGCCTGAGAACAGGTGCAGCTGCAGCTTCAGTCAAAGGACTCAGCTGCAGTCTCTTCCTCTTTCATACGCAATCACGTTTCCAGGCTAAAACCAGCACATTTCTCAATGAGTTTAGGGGGAGGATTTTGAGATCCTCTCAACCCTTTCCTGACTGATGGTGGTGAGTCCTCTTGTGTACTTACTGAGCACTATGGGAGCACTCCCAGGTCATACGCAGGATTCACATATCCCTTATCAGCACCCACATGCACAGAGAGTCCAGACCCTTATTTCAGAGGAAGCCAGAGAATTCTAAGCTATATACAGTGTGCTATGAGGCCTCATCCGCTCACTCCTGTTTGAAATGGCTCATCAGAGCAGAAGACTAAAGCAAAATAGAAACCAAAGATGCTGAAGTTCAGTAAGAGAATCACTTTTAATTTATAAAATATTCTGGAATATCTTGCTTCCTACCACCACTAACAAAACAACAAAACAAAACAAAAACCCTTACAAGTCTGAAGAGTGAGAATACCAATTACTAGCAATAGAGGAGGGGAAATGGTAACATATTTGTTACTCTTACCTAAAACAGATACACATTTCTGTGCATAACTCTGAAACATTTGCAGACTTGTATGTGGGTGGAAAATTCTCACGTTATATAAATCACTCAGGAGGTGTAGGTACAGCCAGAACTCAAGCAATCACAAGTTAGCATACTCCCCAAATCACAGATAGGTGTGGTTTGCCTGGCAAACAGGGACAATCTGTAAACTGACCTCAAGCTTCTCAGGAAAGGGCCTAACGCAGGCTTCTACCAAGTGGCCAAGTCAAACAGTCAGAAAAGTCCCTCTTATCCTTGGCTCATTACAAAATTAATAATTTCTACTCTCCCCAAACAGCTTTCCAATCAAGGTTCGCTGTAGTGGCATTGCCTGTTGATTTAGGTCAAATGTATAGTTTAGATCACAATTTAAATGCTTTCTTATTCATCACTAATGGGCAACACCTTCTTCATCAATGGGGTTGGAACCTTGGCTTAAGACAGGGTTTACTCACATTTGGCCAGGGATTTGTTTGCTCAGTAATAGGCTAAACATATAGAGTAAGACCTTACTGAAAGCCAGGTCTATATTAAATATCTGGGGTCCCACCTTTGTACTCTCGAGGGGATCCCAGATGGGCAAGACCAAGAAGACGTCTATCACATGTTATCTTCCTACCACCATCCTGTGGTACCTGTGTTAGAATTCTCACTGCTGTGTAAAAGACAGTCACCAGAAACAAATTCAAGGAAGGAAGGTTTATTTTAGTTCACGACATCAAAGAATTCCGTCCATGGTCTCTTGAGTCTACACATGTGGCAGAAGATGGCAGCAAGGGCATGAAGAATAGGCTATTCCCTTTGTGGTAGAGAAGAAGCAGAGAGCAAGCCACCTCCAGTGACCTACATCCTTCAGCTGCACCCCACCTCCAAAAGCTTCCAGAACCTCCAGCAAATAGCACCACACCTCAGGATCAACTCTTTTAAGACATGAGTACGTGGGAGGGAGAGGCTTGGGGGGTGGCATGAGACTGTATTAGAGAAGTTTAGAAGGATTCATGGAGAACACAGCAAGCCTGAACATTGTGATAAAACAAAGAACTGTGTATGTTAGAACACTGGGCTGGAACACAGTGAAGAATATATACAAAGGAATAAGATACTGTTGGTTACAAAGGAAAAAGCTTCCAACTGCCAAAGCAATATTGGAAAATAAGAACAAAGACTCCCACTTCCGATTTTAAACTTGTAAGAAAACAATAGCAATGAAAGCTGTGTGGAGCTGCCATTGGAGTGGACATATAGATCAGTGGAAGAGAATTGAGTCCAGAAACAATCCCATTTATCTAGGTCTGATTGATTTTCAACAAGAGTGCCAAGAGAATTCAATTAAGAAAGAAGAGTCTCTTCAAGGGGTGCTGGGAAAACTGAGTGCACGACACAAAGGATAAAGTCGTACTCGTTTCCTATACCATGTGCAAAATTAGTTCAAAATTGATCAACACCTTAAGTATAAGAGCTAAACCACATAAAACCCAGAGGGAAACGGGGCACAGGGATAAATAGGAATGGACTTTATGTGTGACACCAAAACTATAAACAATATAAGAAAAAAATAATTAGACATCACCAAAAGTGAAGGTTTGAAGGATGCTGTGAAGAAAACTAGACAGCTCACAGCATGGGATAAATCATTAAAATATTTATAAACCATTTCTCTGATAAACAGCCATTGTCCTGAATATCTAACAGTACAACAGAAGGCAAAAGTTTAAGATGAACCAAGGAGGCTGGATGTGGTGGTCCCTGACTATATAATGGAAGCACTGGGGAAGCAGAGGCACATGGTCCTGCTGTTAGACCCCTGGAAAACTCAGGTATCCGGGGTCCCAGCCCAGGATCTCGGTCACCCCAATCATCAGGCAGATTCGAAAACTTGCTGCAAACTGCATAAGGCTTTATTGTTGTCCAACGAGCTAACCCCATGTTAGCTCAGGTCTTTCACCCACCCGCCATGGCTATGGCTAGCAAAGACACCCTCGAACCAGCTGCCGAGGGATCTTGTAGGGCAGCGTAAGGGGAGTGTCTAGGGGTACGCACAGGCTCAGGATTGGTGTGCCTCCAGGCTTGGAGGGCTTGCCCTGTGTTGATTGGCCAACTGGTTGTTATGGCCCATAGGCCCTCCCAGGGTGGTTGCTATGCTCTGTGTGTCATTGCTGTGCGCTTGTCCATAAAGTACACCCAGAATGGTAAAGCATAGCGCCACCAGCTAACTTCTGATTGGCTCCTTGCCACGAGGCAGGCATCTGACCTCTTAGCGACCAAGGGAAGGTCATAGCGAGCATGTGTTACTGTCATGGCTGCCGAAATGGGGGGCTGGTCCCTTCACTGCAACTGAGAGCAGCTTGATTTACGTGACAAGTCCGAAGTGCTATATAATAAGACTCTGTTTAAAAACAAATCAGCATCATTAATTATTAAAGACAAGCACATCAAAACCACTATGAGGTACCACTTCCAACTGTAGCATGGTGGAAATTTTTCTTAAAAATGGAAAACAGTAACTACTGCAGAGGAATTGCAACATTTGTACATTGCTGGCAGGGATGTGAATTGGTACAGCAATGGTGAGAACCAGTTTGGTGTTACACAGAATTATCCAGTAGTTTCACTCTTCCTAGGTTGACAATCAAAAGATTGAAAACTGCTCACAGCAAATACATATACTAACGTGTTCTCATCAGCACCAGTCACCATAGTCAAAAGATGGGGTGGTGGTTTGGATAGGAAGTACCCCTCACAGGCTCGTGTATTCGAACACTTGGTTCCCAATTGCTGGCACTGTTTGGGGAGATGACACAATCTTTAGGAAGCAGAACCTTGCTGGAGGAAGTATGTCACTGTGGGAGGCCTTTGTGGATGTATTGCTTTACCCCACTTCCTGCTGTCTGTTTATCTGTCTGTCTGTCTGTCTGTCTGTCTGTCTATCTCTATCCTGAATCCAGATGAAAAAGTAACTAGCCAGCATCCCGCTCTTGTCACCATGCTTTCCATACCTGTTGTTATGTCTTCTCTGTCATGATGGACTCTATCCCTCTAGGATTATAAGCCAAAACAAGTTGCTTTAGGTCATGGTATTTTTATCACAGCAACAGAAAAATACAGATGAAAACATTCTGAATATCTATCAATAGGAATAATTTTGGTCATCAAATGATTAACAAACTTGTGCGTGGTATGATGTGGCTGTACCTCAAAAACATAAGTAAAGGAGGCCAAGAACAAACAGCCTTGCATCACATACTTCCACTTGGAACTCTCCAGAGTAGGTACAATCATGGAGACAGATGCAGACCTGGGTGGGAGGATTTCAACGTAGATCTTCAATCAAACAAATCATCTAACATGGACTAGACATAACTCATTAGAGACTTTCCCTATACTGACATTTTTTTCCACAGGGCCCCCACATGACCATCTTCGTCCCTTTTCAGCAGGAAGTAACCTAGAAGATGCTACGCCCCCGTTCCCCATTATTGTGTATTAGGGTAGTGTAAGCCTAGTTAAGAATAACCTTCTTATTGTTTAGAGTTGGGATTGGAAGAAGGTGTTCAAGTCAGACACTTTTTCCACATGACTTTAAGACTTAGCTAGAATAGACATAGGATGTATCATAGCAGATTATTGTATATTCTTGTATTCCGCCCTTATGATTGTTAGTTTTGGATATTTTACATTATTAAGTTTTAATCCTCTCTTAGACTAAAAGGGGAATTGTAGGGAGTCACCCTAGCCCTGCCCAATAGTCCTGGGGCAGGTACCAGGTGGACCCGGGGACTCGCCCATAAGGGCGGGGTGAAGGAAAGCCCGAATGACGTAAGGGGGCTTCTTAAGGGGCTGCACGTGGGGACGCGACCCCTCTCTTTGTTCTGGCCACGCTGGCTGGGTTCTTAACCTAGCTCTGGCCTGTGTTTCACCCGGCTGTGCTTTGAAATAAAGAGACCTTAATCCAATAGGGATTGGTCAAGAGAAGAGTTAATACAATGAATCAGACACTGTTCTGGGGATAGGTGGTGGTGTGGTGGTTTGAATATGAATTGCCTTGCACACTTGAATGTTTAGGCACCAGGGAGTGGCACTATTTGAAAGGATTCGGTGTGGCTTTTTTAGAGGAAGTGTGTCACCCAGGGTGGGCTTTGAGGTTTCAAAGTCTCTCTCTCTCTCTCTCTCTCTCTCTCTCTCTCTCTCTCTCTCTCTCTCTCTCTCTCTCTGTCTCTCTCTCTCTCTCTCCCTTTCTCTGTCTCCACATCAGTATATAGCTGTCAACTATTTCTCCAGCATCATTCCTGCCACCATTTTCCTGGCATGATGATAATGGACAGCCTTCTAGAACTGTAAGCCAGCCCCCAATTAAATGCTTTCTTTTATGAGAGTTATCTTGGTAATGATGTCTCTTCACAGCAATAGAATAGTGACTAAGACGGGTGATGACCTGTGGTGCTGACTACACCCATTTGGGTGTGGCCACGGGTGCATATGGGATAAAGATCTGAGGAGAGGGGAACTCTCCTCTCTCAGGGTTCTGGTTGGGTCTCGGAGAGCCACTGAGACTGGATGCTCAGAGTGCTAAAGATGTCAATGATTTTCCCTCAATAAAGTTAACCAACAATAAAAAAAAAAGACAGGTGATGAGATGTCATTTGCCTGCCAGTCTATGGACAAATAACCAGCCTCATGAAGGACCAGCTTTTCAAATTAAAGCACATAGGGTTCTGATCAGAGAAATCCATCCTCAATACATTGAATGTAGCTTCCTTCTAAAGGACTGCTTGGTTTTAGGCTGTCTCCTTTTCCAAGGCTGGAGAACAGAGAAAGGAGTCCAACCAGGAAAGCCTTCAGGAAAGTGTGGTGATCTGAATGAGCAGGGTCCCCAGAGGCTCCTATGTTTGACACTTGGTCTCCAGTTGGAGGGACTGTTTGGGAAGGATTAGGAGGTGTGGTCGTGTTGGAGAAGGTGTGTCACTGAGGGGCAGTCTTGAGGTTTCAAAAGACCCATGTCATCCCTCTTTGCCTCCTGCTTGTGATCAAAATGTGAGCTCTCAGCAGTTCCTGCCACCATGCCTTTTTTCCACCATCATGGACTCTAGCCCCTGAAACTATAACCCCAACTAAATGCTTTCTTTTATTAGCTTGCCTTGATCATGGGATTTTGTCACAGCATTGGAAAAAATAACAAAGACAGAAGGTAAGAAGGAATCTTTACTACAGTATAAACTAGAGATGTTGTTTCTATCAGATGAAGAAATGAAAGCAGTCTTGAGGGAAGAATGAGAAGTTAAATTTCCATTGATCACAAAACCAACCCTCTGACTTCAGAGCACATTGACTGCCCTACTCTCAGAGTATAGCCCACGGCTAAAGATACCACCTAGGGTCAAGGAAGGGGTAATTTTGCCCTTTTACAAAGTACAGCATGTTCCAGAAACAATGATGCCCATACATGAATAAATACAGTCCTTGGTGGGAAACGCTGCAATCTAAGCTTCCAAGTATGGGGGGGTGCCTTTGTGCAGAAAAGGGGGAGGGAGGGCAGTTGTCACACTCTCAGCAACTTGGCTGCAGAAATAATCACAGGAGCCCATGGTGTCTTCAATTTGTGCTTCAAGGGTTTTTTTTGTTGTTGTTTTTTTTTTGTTGTTGTTTTTTTTTTTTTTTTTTTTTTTTTTGTGTGTGTGTGTGTGTGTGTATGTGTTCCAAAAAGGGCTTCCAAAGGGCACTGCCTTTGGCAATTACAACCTCTGCTTGCAAGGTTTCTAGAACTTGGATGTTTACATTAGCTCAGAAGCTTGGAGTAGTTGATTATGGCAGTATGTTCTGAGACAATGGGGTTCAATAGAGCAAATAAAAGACTGGGAATCGGAAGTCAGTACATTGAGACAGTTGTCCCAGTTATGTACTCAATCCATAGGGATTGTGCCTTTCCTGTGAGTTAGAACAGGCTAGACATGGGACATGCAGAGAAGACCTGTGAGTTAGAGCAGGCTAGACATGGGACATGCAGAGAAGACCTGTGAGTTAGAGCAGGCTAGACATGGGGTATGCAGAAAAGAATGGCTTTCTGCTCCTGGCTAAGATCAATCATTCCTTCCATCCATCCTTTGTACTTCAAGATCAACTGGGAGGGTGGGAGGACCTAGTCTGAAATTCAATTCCGAAATTTAAGAGGACCACATGTATGACCCGTGCACTATAGATTCCTTGTCACACTGTAATTGTGAGAAAAGTAATACTGGAAACACCCTTGTCTCACTGAATAGGACATCCGAGTTTCTTAATTAAAAGCACTGTTCACCCCTCAGGGAACCCATTCTATGGTGAAAGTACATACGACATTTTAAGCTAATGGCCAAGAAGAAAACAGAGCACATTACCATCAATCTAACATAAGAGACCTGATGAGTCACAGGAATTTTGAAATGGAAGAAAGATTTTATTTGAGGGGTAACATGAAAAAAAAAGGTAAAAGAAATGTTTTCTTCATTTGAGTTTGCCAGAGAACACAAAAGGTTCTTGAAAATAATGTTAATTTAAAAAAAGAACCAGTTTACGAGCATATTCAAACATACAAAATATCCACATGCATGTACTAACAGAGGATCTCAAGCCTCTCTCATAGCTTCAAAGGGGCTTGCATTTCTTTCTCCCCCAAATGGCCATCTGTCCATGTTGTCAGTTTGTACCCACACATGTCACGGCAGACAGGCTAACTCGAGGCCAGAATGACAGAAGTTATCCTCATGTGGAAACTAACACCCTGACTTTGGGCTCAATCATCTGAACTACACTCCACAAAGACATTTTGAAAAGCACAAGTCAAATTAATAGCTACTTAAGAGCTATTGCCCAGTAACCAATCACCTTCAAGAGCTGGTCTGTTTGAATGCAAATCTCCCCATGCCATTACCTGTACACACTCTCAGAAGTGGTGTATACTCGTTTATGGAGTTCATAAAACAGTGAGCTCCATCACTCTAACTTTAAGTTGTCTTCTGTGGTGCATACTCTAAACAGTTATTACACACTGCCTCACGAAATTATTTGACACTCTTCCAACTGAGAGTTGGGTCTCCACTCACCCCTGGAATCTGACAGAAACTGCCACTGTTTTCACCAACAGGATCTTGACGAAGTATGTAGAAAATGTCAGCCCCTACTTTCTGTCTCTTGAAATGCCTAGCCTTGGATTTGCTGAATCCCAATTCTCCTGGTAGAGAGACCATGTTTACAGAGAGGGGTCCAGTGCATTTGAACCAGGGCACCAAACATGGGGTGAAGCAGTGGTTTCAGCAGATGACACAGAATGACCCCAGGTCATTTCAGGTAAGATAACAGAATTATCCAGCTGTGCCTAGATTCCTGACCCCCTGAATCATGAATGGAAATCAATGAAATGTAAATCCTGATTGTTCTGACTCATTCTGGTTCTGAATAGATTGTCCTGCAGCAATAGTCATATGGAACCAAATTTATAGGCATTCAAGATTGGGGCCAGTACAGTGACAGACACAGGCAAAAGACTCCTGAGAAGTCATTAATAGCAGAACAAGAAAATTCTGCATTATTTCCCCCTTATTATCTAAGACTTGGTAATGTTTAGATAGTGTAGGAAACTAGAGGCACAAGGATTGTACCAGGAGTGGATAATTTTCCATTGCACTCCTAAAGGAGCTGCACTGTGGTTGTCACTGCCTATCCTAAAATCAACAGGCTCTTGGGCAATGACTAGGGGAAAACCAGCAGAGAACGTTTGTTTTTGTCTGTCTGTTTTAAATGAGATTTCATGCTTCCAGGTAGGAAAATGCAACTCAAAGATATGGAGACAATGTAATAAAATGTGCAGGCTCCCACCCATGTATACTTGAGATTTCAGTGTGCATGGTGAATATTTAAGTTACTAGGCAAGGAACTGGAGAGATGGCTTACTGGCTAAGAGGACTGACTACCAGACCTGAGTTTGATTTATAGCACCCTCGTGGTAGCTCACAACTGTCTATAGCTCCAGTTCTAGGGGGTCCAAAGCCCTCTTCTGGCCTCCATGAACACTGAAGTGATGCACAGACATTCATGCAGGCAAACACTCATACACATAAAATAAGTAAGTCTAAAAAACCGAAACCAAACAAAAAAACAACTCAACAATGAGAAGTCATAGTTTCTACCCACCTTAGAGGTAGAGTGGCAAGCACTGAAAGGAAAGTGTCAGGCAAGAAGCAAATAAGTTACATTTATAAATGACTTTTTACATGTCTTAGAAGACATTAGCATGTGCATAAGAAAGACATAAACGTGCATGATCATATAAATTCATGCATACCCAAGAAATGAAGAAGGGAAACATTAACCAAACTGTAATTAGAGGCTTCATCTAGCAGAGAAATTAGCAGTATTCTGGATTGAGCTATCATTTCCTACCAAGGATCTATCACAGTTGTCCCAGAATAGAAAAACCAATCAAAGCATGACGTGGGATAAAAAGGGTTGGTGGCGAGTGGAGACCATCCTCTCTCTGCAGCTGCATCCTAACACCAAAGCCACCTGCACCCCTGCCTCGTGTGCACAGCCTCCCTCCACGTTTTAGCTTTCTTCTGATAGAGAGAGGCTCAAGATCTGAGCCATCAACTCATAAATGTGAACTTGTCTCACAGGGCACTCTAGAGCAGAGACTCAAATACAGGAAGAAGGTAAAACCTTCAAAGCACGCCTTTATCATCGTCTCCAGATACAGCTTTGCTTTCACCTGTGCGGAATCTTAGAACAAGCTAGAATGAACTTCACAATCGACAACGATGTCTTACTAACAAGCATATACCATAGCCCTTCTGGGAGCCTGGGGACATCACACTAAGGGCTGCTCACTCAGATCCTTCAGAACTCTGGCTTGCAGTTAAGGCCACTCTCACCGTCAGCAATGATTAGTTAGCTTGCACAAATCCAACCCCAGATAATGCATTCCAGCCATGCAGGAGACACTGTGAACTGTTTCTGTTTTCAAACTTTTAATGATTGCATTAAGTAAATATTGTATAGATTTAGATATGAGTCTAAGAGCAAGTGCTCTGTGGTGCAAGACTTAAAGAAATACATGACTACATGCAAGACACCAGTCTTAGTCATGGAACATCTCCTTCCATTGTCATTATGCACTGGTGACCATTCATTTTTTTAAATCAGAGGTCACATGGACCCCATTCCATGTGGCACTCTTTTGGCTTTGGAGGACTTTGAAAGCTACCAAGGGATACATCCAGCTTGGGGAGACTTGCTGGTGCCTGCCCCAGCACTCCAGTCTTGCTTGAGGGCTTTGGAAAAGTCTCCAAACCCCACAAACACCAATCTATCTAGAACCTCCCAGTAAGGCTTTCATTTGCCTCCTGCTGCTGGCTCTAATTACTTAACCAGTGCCTGAGAGGGAAATTCCAGCCTCCTGCCTCCGCTTTGCTCTGCAGCAACTCTATGACGTCTGTGTCTTAGGGGCTTGCTCATCTTGCATGGACCCTTGTGAACAAAAAGGCCCTTGTTGCTGGGCCAGTGTGTCCCCACTTTCTCTCTGCAAGTGGCCGCACGTCATACACTCAGGAAACAATTACGCATGATAACTGTCATTTGTTATTGCACATTTACTACTGAAGATCAGTCATTAAGTGCCTGTTGTTTTGCTTTAACTGATGGATGCTGGCATTCTGACTAAGGCATTCTCCTAAAAGATTCTACATCTTTCCCCTTCCAGCCATTTGAAATGTAAATTGAATTGAACAGGAGACTTGGAATGCAGAGAAACTTCTTTATAACACACTCCCATCTTCTTTAAGTTACCAGAAATGGATAACAACACAGCAACCCATAACCACTAATAATTTCAAGTTTATGACTATAACTGTCTTCCTAATTTCAGATGAATCATTTTGTTGCAAAAGGAAATAAAAAGTACCATGAAATATCAACACTCCTAATTTTGACATCTGAATATATTGCTAGGATCCACTTACTGATCTCAATCCTCCCATTTCAACTCCAAAATATAACTTGCCTGAGTCATTGGTACAGATAACCAAGGGGCCCGTGACATTCCCAGTTCCACTGAGTGATCCCCCCACACTGACAAGAAGATTGCATTAACATTTAAGGAAATTGTTCTGTTGCCAGCCGGCTAGAGTTGGTAGAGTTTCCTGCTAACGGATCTTTCCCAAATGTGGCTGCCTTTTCCACAGGCAGGGGGTACAGATATAGCCTGTGAAATCAGATGTGCTATGTGAAGGCGCCCCCGTGCTTCAACAGCCAACTAAACAAACCTCTGTAACCTAGCGTCTCTTCTTGAGATTTGCTTTTAATATCCATGAGGTACTTAGAAATCAGCTTCATCTCCGTGCTTAGCTAATTTTGAGATGGGGAGGAGGCAAATTTAAAAGCTGTAACTACAAGCCTTACTGAGTAAGTCACTTAATGTGTGATATGGAAGCTTCAAAAGGCAGGCAGATATTCTGAGGTCTGCTTCACCAGCAGCAGGTGAAGCTATTGACAGATTGGATGTGTCTAGAATGAAAGTGACTAGCAAGAATTCACAGCTGCATGTGATCACTGTTTCCTGTGACAGCCACCCTCCTCAAAGGAAAGCCCAAATAAGAACTGAAAAGGAAGTACATTTTCTTGTGTCCTTAGCACTGAGTCTTTTGTTCTGATACCTTGCTCTGCCGGTGGTACACATCACTCCTCAGAGAGACAGCGGTGGGGAGATTATAATAAAATACACTTAGAAAACAGCACTTCTTTAGATTGAGAGCTAAGTGAACCTTCTCTGGTACTGTCAGAGGAAGAGAAGTTGACATGAAGAGTTCAAAGCAGAGGAGAGACCACAGTGTCTACCCAGGAGAGTCACATGCTGTTTCTACTTATTTCCTGGCCAAAGCAGCTCATAGGGAAAGAACCTTGCAGAGTATTGTGGAAGAGCAACCCATCCTTTGCCCACAGTGGGGAACCAGAATATAAGCTAACTCTACTCACTATCATATCCATGCTGAGTGCCTCAGATAAAACGAGGCATGACCATTCTCTTCAGAACCCTAGACAAAGACATACTGTATCACACATACAGGGGCAATTGAAGTCATTTTCCATGAGGTGAAGCTACTGTCTCCAGCATTGTAAGCATGAACATTTTCTGATGCTCAGCAAAAGCTGCTCAAGGGTTTTTTGATCTCATCAAAGAGGCTACATAAATGTCCCTGTGAAATGTCCAGACATCTACAAGGTTGACCCTAACTAACAATCTAAACAATAGTCAGGAGGCTACCTTAAATGCCTTTCCCTGATAATGAGAATCTCTACCTTATATGCCATCCTAGAGCCTTCATCCAGTAACTGATGGAAGCAGAAGCAGACACCCACAGCTAAACCACTGAGCTGAACTCTAGAATCCAGTTGCAGAGAGGGAGGAGTGATGAGCAAAGGATTCAAGACCAGGTTGGAGAAACGCACAGAAACAGCTGACCTGAACGAGGGGAGCTCATGAACCCCAGACTAATAGCTGGGAAACCAATATAAGACTGTTCCAGACCCCCTGAACAAGGATGTCAGTTTGGACATCTGGTTAATCTAGGTGGCCACTGGTTGTGGATCAGTATTTATCCCTAGTACACAAACGGACTTTGGGAGCCCACTCTACAGAGAGGGATACTCTCTCAGCCTAGACACACTGAGGAGGGTCTAGGCCCTGCTCCAAATAATATGACAGACTTTGAAGATTCCCCCATAGAAGGCCTCACCCTCCCTGGGGAGCAGAAAGAGGATGAAGTGGGGGGCAGGGGAGGAGGGGAGGGAGAGGGAACTGAGATTAACATGTAAAAGAAGCTTGTTTCTAATTTAAATTTACAAAAAGGAAAAAATAAATGTCCCTGTAATCTAGGACTGAACTTTCCCCCTTGACACCCATGCTCACAATTAAAAGATTTTTGTGTCCCAATTTCTTGGGGGGGGGGAAGAAACAGAAATGGAAGCTAGACTGCTTGATTTCTAATTCTGGTTCTGTCATGTTCTGGTTCTAAAAATCTTAGTCAAGTCAATTTCTAAACCCCGGGCATTGTGGCTCACCTCTATAACTAAGTAGGCTGAGCCATGATCACTGTGGGTTCAAGGCCAGCTTAGGACTTATCTCAAGAAATAAAAACAAGGGGCTAGAGAACTTTCTCCTATGAGTTTGTACAAGCATGAGGGCCTGATTTAGGACCTCCAGCAGCCTGTAAAAGCCAGACATGGCCACACACACTTGTAACCATAGCCTGGGAAAGGCAGGGAGGGTGCCAAGAACCTCTAGAGAACTTGCTGGTCAGCCAGTCTAGACAAAATGCCAAGTTCCAGGTTCAGTGAGAAACACCATGTAAAAACAGGTAAGATGGAGATGCAATTCAGAAAGACATCCAGAATCAACATCTGACCTCTGCAGGTACCCTCATGCACCCTGATAGGCAAGGGCACCCCACACTTGCATACATACATAAATATCAAACACACAAAAGAAAAACAAAATAAGTTACTCTTAGGCCTGGGTTTTCTTCTCTGAAAACTGAGGGTGTTCATATCACCCTCCCAGAGTGTTTGAAGAGACTGACTGCATAGTATCATATAAAGTACCTGGACTAGCAACAGGTACATAGCAAGTATGCACTAACCACTGCCTCTTTACTTGTCTTTTCTTTTTGCTGGAAAAAGAAATTTACTGGTAGGTTCAAAGGCCACAGTCAAAGAGAAGCAATGGGAGTGCGATGCCCTTCAAAGATGGAGTGTGTGTCTTCCACCATAGATCTGTTTGCTTGATCAACAGGCATGCATTTACCACGCTCTCCCTCTTTCAGGAACAATCCCCCCCACACACACACACACCCCTGGCTTCAGATATAATCATAGCACCATCCTTCCCTTCCCATGTGAACTCATACCCAAGTAGGACAACACTACATTAATGAGTAGCAGTATAGTGGGTCCAAGCCTGGAGACACTATGCCGGAGACACATCAGAAAGAGAGTGTCAGGCATCCTCTCATCAGCACCCGGACACAGCTCCCACATCAGGTCCTCTGTGGTTCAGATTCTATTCCTACATGTTGAATCACTTGCTGAAGAATTTATCCATCTTGTTAAGATGGAAATAGCCCTGAGGGAAGACCCACATTCTCGTCACTTCCTCCCAGAGATGTGCATCGGAGTAAGCCATCCTCAAGCTCTCCTCCCTAATCCTGCTATGAGTCTAAATGATTCTCCATCTGAGATGCGTTGTTAGGATCATCCTTTGGCCAGCTTTGATCTAACTGTTAATTAAGTAAGTAAGTAAATAACTGGGGAAAATTCTAGTTACCTAGAAGAACAATTCCAGTGAAATATCCTTGAAATGTAAAATCATAATACAAATAAATTAGTGTATAAATATACACATATAACTATACATATGCATAAGCCTTAGATGAAATTGTAACACCCTCTGAATAGTGCCAGCAAGACACAGTTAACATTATTTCCTGTCCTAAACATCTTCCCCTTTCCACTTGTTCCCTAAGTGTGCAGTCCATTCTCAGCTATTCATGTTGTACTGCCGCTGTGTCCATCGAGAACGGTGAGTAACTCTCCTGCAAGCAATTTTAACATTCATCAAATTGATAATAGCAAGAAACAAATTGGAGCTTTTCAGTGTTTTACTTAAATGTGCTTGCTAATTCCTTATTACTCTCTATATTTCTGGAAATGATTTCTATACATAAACCAAGCTGAAAAGAAAAGTGCTCCTTGCTGCAAAAATAAAAGAACTAGTGCAAGCTGCTTGCCACCCTGGGGATAATCGCAACCACATTAAAATTCAGCCAGCAGCTCATCTTTCTTCTTTCCCCTCTATAAGTCAGTAAATTAATTCCTTTATAGATATGAACATCAATATTCTATTTTTGTAAAAGTGCCTTTTTCAATTACTTCCTGGGAAAAACAGAGTTACTATGGCAATGTCTGAATTTTGCAGTCTACAGCTTCAGACTACCACTGTTTTACAAACGGAAAGCTATAATTTAGCTCAATTCATTTAAAAAAAAGGTATATGGAGGATGCCCACACATTCTCACCGTCTGTAGAAGCAATCTCTGTGTGTGTGTGTGTGTATGTGTAGGGAGAGAGAGAGAGAGAGAGAGAGAGAGAGAGAGAGAGAGAGAGAACTCTGTTTCCCATGTCTATAAAATATGGTGAAGAAGTAGAAAAATATCTTCTTCTAAGGTGAAGGTTTTTGGTCTAGCACCTATTGACACACCTCAGTCCCAGAGGGTATTAAATGGAGGTGGGATAAAAATAAAGATGTGTACCTTCTTGTGACTGTCCTCCAAGGCTACTTCCTACTAGTGATCATGATGAATACATGACAAGGATGAATTAATAAAAGGGTTTTGTGGGCTCGTGGCCTGCAAAGACTCTCAGACCTCTCTGTCACAGGGTACGTTCTGTGGCATATTCTACCAGGTCAGCAGCCACCTAAGCACACACCATGTCATTCTGTAGTTTCCAATCCTTAGATAAAAAGAATCCCCACAGACTGCTTTGATGGGGAGATATCTAAGCAATTCTTCATGGAGAGTCCATCTGAACACTCTTATGCTGGATTACTGGGTGGGTTTGTACCCTTAACCACCAGCGTGAATAGATGAGTAGCATCAAAAATTTGGATTGCATCTCCAACCTCTACATGGATGATCTTTATGGGACCTCCTGAAACTGAGAAGCTTCTGTAACGCAAAGGACATAGTCAGCAAGACAAAACGACAGCCCACAGACTGGGAAAAGATATTCACCAACCCCATATCTGACAGAGGGCTGATCTCCAAAATATACAAAGAACTCAGGAAGCTATTCTCGAAAACACCAAACAATCCAATTAAAAAGTGGGGTACAGAACTAAATAGGCAATTCTCAATAGAGGAATCTAAAATGGCTGAAAGACACATAAGAAAGTGCTCAACATCCTTAGCCATCAGGGAAATGCAAGTCAAAACAATGCTGAGATACCATCTTACTCCTGTTAGAATGGCTAAAATCAAAAATACCAATGACAGTTTATGCTGGAGAGGATGTGGAGAAAGAGGAACACTCCTCCACTGCTGGTGGGAGTCAAACTTGTACAGCTACTGTGGAAATCAGTATGGCGACTCCTCAAGAAAATGGGAATGAGTCTACCACAAGATCCAGCAATTCCACTCCTAGGCATATACCCAAAAGAAGCACATTCATATAACAAGGACATCTGTTCAACCATGTTCATAGCAGCATTATTTGTAATAGCCAGAAACTGGAAGCAGCCTAGATGCCCCTCAACTGAAGAATGGATAGAGAAAATGTGGTACATTTACACAATGGAGTACTACTCAGCAGAAAAAAAAAAACAATGGAATCTTGAAATTTGCAGGAAAATGGATGGAACTCGAAGAAACCATTCTGAGCGAGGTAACCCAATCACAAAAAGACAAACATGATATGTACTCACTCATATGTGGACCTGCTTTATGATACATAGTAGTGACCGTGCTTTATCAGAGCTGTTTTTAATGATGTTGCTCAGAATGGTTTCCTTCCAGATGATGATTGAGAAGCTAATTTAAAAAAAAAATGGTGCCAGGTACCACTAGGGTAACAGAACTGTGCTGTTTTTCTTGGATTTTGTTTTTTACTTTTTTTTTTTTTAATGGAGAGTGCTGGATGTCTCTACAATTTTGTTCAAATGACTGCAGAACCTGGAAAAGCTGTTGCTGCTATTGATGCATAACATACTGCCATTATTGGTCTATATTATATATATATATATATATATATATATATGAATTTTTGGAAACTTTAGCTGTGCTGTCAACTTTAGAAAAAAGTATCCCAGTTTACTGCATTCAGTTGGCATTGTACAAAAATTAATAGCCATATTGTTCTAGAAATGTTGAACTTAAATTTTTTCCATTTGTACAGGGGTAACGCACTGTATTAAATATGTAAGGTCTTAAAAAAAGAAGGGATTTTGAGAGCCCATCCCATATGAAGGGATGCTCCCTTGACCTGGACACATGGGGAAGGGCCTAGGCCTGGCCCAGGATGATGTGGTAGACTTTGGGGAGCCCCTTTTGAGGGCCTTACCCTGCCTGGGGAGTGGAGGGGGGATGGCTAGGGGCAGGTGGGATGTTGGGGGGAGGGGAGGGAGAGGGAGAAGGGATTGACATCTGAAGCAAGCTTGTTCCTAATTTGAACTAATAAAAAAAAATCTGTTCCCCTTGAAACAGCATCTTGTCACCATTACTGTGTCTCTCTAAACTTTAGACTGACACTCTCCACCACACAGTATACAGCACTCTGCTTATCAGGATAAGAGCTTTTGGGCCAAAATTCCATGTGAAAGAACTCCCTGTTGGAAAGACCTTCCACCTCAGAAGCCCTCTGACACGAGTTCTTAACCTGGAGCCATTTGTGAGATGCAGAGCCTGGCCATTCATAATGAAAGAAGCCAGATCTCTTTCAAGTGCCCATGAATCCAAAACCTCAATAAACAATATGAAATTGAATTAGTATAAACTACAGTGTGTGGCCACAACAAAATGCAACTAGAATTCAACTTTCAAAAAGAAATACAGAAAACCATTGTTTGAAAGAACAAGGTTAACACTATCAATCAAAGCATAATAATTCAAATGGAAGCCAGGAGCATCAAAGAACATACTTGCAATATAAAAAAAAGGAATGTTTGAAATCAGTTTTGCTGAATTTGATAATATGTTATTTCTCTGGATATATGGGGCAAAGGAGAACGATTGGATTATCCTCAGCTTAAAGTTAGAGTCAACAGTGGAAGAATCTCAAGTCCCTTAAGGAAAGGAACATGTAGGAAATTTTAGTAGGCATAAAAGTTAATGAAGTAGAAACAAAGAAATAACAGGATTGATTGAAGCAAAAACTGTTTATTTGCAAAGGCCAGTGGGCTCTGTTTCTAGGCAAAATACATTCTGCTTTTTCTCCCTTAGTCTACATAGCTACAAATTTTGGATGGTTGTACAAAACAATTATTTGAGGACTTTAAAAATGTTAGGGATTGTGGAAAAAGAATAAAATCCTAGGTAGCACCTAAACAATGATGTATTTATTTCTTCCATCCACAACTGTATCCTGAACCCAGAAATGGATACTGGCATGAACAGAGAATGTACTAAAAGGAATCCACAGTTCAGAGTGAGAAGCAAGAAGCGGGCTTCCAGACTGCTGTTGGCACCTGACCTCTCAAGGGACCACTCCAAAGAGCTGTATCTTAAAGGTGAGGCAAAGTCCCATTGCTTTTTCTCTCTATCTCCAACCACTCATTCCTAGACTGCCCCAGAGCAGTCATGGAAAGTGTGTAGCAAAGCAGAGTAAATGAACTCCCAGACTGCTGACTGGACAACTGGAAAGGGAGAGCTTCATGAAACCAGATAGCACCATGGAGATTACAGAGGAACAAACCTGTGAGACCAGCCTCACAGCAATTCATAACCTCAATCAGCATTACCATCAAAACACCAGAAAAGCATTCTAATAAGATCCCAATTGAGCCAGAGGCCTGCTCCCATGGCCTTTTCAACGTAACACAAGATATGAGCATCAGCACTAATAAATGTTTGAACTAATGAGCAAAACACCATTTACGACAGTGGCAACAAAAATTATCTATCAAATTAATAGTTTTCTAATGTGCAAATTTTTAATGAAAAAGGTAAAAAATCTCTCAACTAAAGGATATAAGCAAAGCAAAGCTAAAGGAAAGTTGTGCCATTTTGATACATGGAAAGGCTCATATAATAAGTTTTATTACCCAGTTACCCCATATGCAATTCCCAACAGACTCACAAGAAGATTGAATTTTGCACACTGCTTGTAAATTTCATATGAAAAAGGTAAATGGACAAGAATAGCCATAATTTGTAGGAGGAGAATGAGAAAGAGGAACTGACAACCTTGCCTAGATCTGCCTGTAAAACCTTGGGGTAGAAAAAATGCAGAAACACCCTAGACACCAGAGTGTAGGCAAAGAGACGTCCACTTGACCCAGTACTTACCCATGGCCAGTGTAGAAGAACGATTAGCATGTGTTCATGCCTCAAGGCGTAGGGCCATAAGTTCTAGAAGGCTCTTCCTCTGCGGAGCTACCAAGAACTCTGACTTTCTGAGGCAACCCAGTAAGACAGCAATGGAAAGACATAGCCTGTCCTCGGTATCCCTTATTGTCCACTTTGGAATCTCTGCTCTCCTGTCCTCAAATGTGGTTCATACTCCATAATTTACCAGGGATTATTATTAAGCATAATAATTCAAATTGTATGGTATTCACACTGGGACTGTAAAGACAATGGGACCAAATACAAGGTCCAGAAATAGATTTACGTATAGATAAGACCCAGATCATATAGAAGATATGACATTATAGATCAGTGGTTCCAGTTTATGGTAGTCAATAAATAATATTACAATTGGCTTCGCTTATTTAAAAGACAAAATTCTTCTTTGTATCATATACAATTTTTTTAATTCTAAATGAACTAGACCTTATCTTTGATAAGAAAATCAAAGATTTAATGCTTGCAGAAAAATGTTGACTTTGACATAGATAATAATTTCTACAATAGGAAAAGCAAAATCAAAGACAAAAACTTTGAGGAACTTCATTGTACAAAGTTTAAGTGCTTTTGCATAACCACATTAGAAGGCAGGATACAGACTAAGAGAAGACATTTACAACACAGCAAAAAGTGAAGTCCAAAGTATATAAACTGTCCCTGTAAATTAATAAAGCACCCACACCAAAACTCTTGGGTATGCAAGTTGATGATAACTGATTAAGGTGGTACAGCAGTTGTACTTCTGAATACACTCTCCAGGGAAATCCTGGAGATGTCAGGAGGCTAAGACAGAAGGAGCATAATTCTGAGGCCTCACTGGACTACACAGTGAGTTCAAGGCCACCCTGGGCAACTTAGTAAGACCATGTCTTAAAAGTAAAAATAAAGAAAGGGTTTGAAGCAGGCTCACTGTAGTTTTCTGTACTTCCAGTAGACACATACAAACAGTATATATACTCCCAGTAGACACATACATACATCATAGCTGTCACCATGGCATACTTTGCACTCACTCCTAGAAAACTGTTGCTTACTTCTAGGTTAGAACAATTACTCAGTTATTCCTTCCCTCATAGACTTAAAAGACAGATATATGGCACAGAACTTTCTCCACTCTGGACCAGCAAGGCACTGAGGTATGCTAATCACTGTGGTTTTTGTTACATGGGATTCTGCTCACATTAGAGACTAGAAGCACCACATGCAGGCAAAGAGATCACAAGAAATAGTTCAGCAGTGGGCCAAACAGAGTTCTTGGGAAACGGACGGGCTGGAATACTGCTGCTGCATTGCCCAAACACAGAGTGCTGGACATTTGAGCATCTCTCCATTCACTTAACTGCTTCTTCATCTACCCTGTCAGTACAACCGAGCCAGGACAACCCACGACTCTAAATGCAACATACCACTGTACTTGTCATTTTCTATTTAGGACCACCAGTGTCCATCACTAATCTTCTGACATTTGCCTCTGCACAGAATATTGTCCTGAAATTTTCAGTCAACAGGATCACTGCTAGAAGAGCTGGAAGGATGGCTCAGTGGTAAAGAGCATTTGCTGCTCTTGCAGAAAACCTGGACTCAATCCCCAGTACCTCACAAAAGCGTGTAACTCCAATTCCAGGGAACCCAAGACCTTCCTCTATCCTCCCCATGGAGGACATATACATACACATGTAATAAGTAAACCTTTTAAAAAAGATTGCCAGTGAAGGAGTGGGGTTGTAATTCAATGGTAGAGAGCTTGTCTACCATGCTCAAGCCCCAGGGTTTGATCCCCAGCACTGCAGAAACAAACAAAACAAAATAAAATATCAAAACTGCCTTATAGCCTTAGGGAAGTTACTTGGAGGAGTGAGCCAGGCAGTGTGGTTTATGAAGGACCAAAAGATGGCTTTTCCCATCTTCCTTCCATTGCTAGGGCTCTGCCTCATGACTGCAGTCCAAAGCAAAAAGAGATTTCTACCAAGAAGGAGCATCGCATAATTTAAACACTCTGACAAATGCTTTTTCATATGAAGGATATTTGAAATCATTCTTAATAGCTTCAAAAACCAAAGCTGTTGCCAAAAATAGATTCGTGCTATCTGAATTCCAAAGGGCTGTTTCGTAAGGGAAACGGAATAGAGAGAAGAAGGGCTTCAGAACATAATCTGTTCCTACATCCCGGCTGCTTTTAGGACGATGACATTCTTTAAATTGCAAGCAGGGAAACCTACTCTGGTTACCTTGGTGATAAACTGCGGGTAAAAAATTACACATAATTGCTGCTGATGTCACTACTGCCATATTGTCTCCAAGACTACAGATTGTCTCCAATAATTGTAATGCTCTTGTACCGGAAGCCCACTATGTAGCAAAAAAAAAAAAAAAAAAAAAAAAGCTTAATACTGCAGTTATTCTTTCTAAATCTAGCTAATAAACCATCCATGGCCTCCCAGGGACTTGGGATAATTACAGAGATAAATGGGCATCTAAAATGCCTCTATCTTAACCTATTCTAGTCAAAAAAATATAAAAACAAACAAAACCCCAACCCCTCACATAATTTAAAAAAGCTAATATATGGAAAATTTACTTTGTATCATGACATATCAGGAAATTTCCTTCTAGAATATATTTCACCTAGAATGCTGGGGGGTAGGCAGCAAAGTAGAATGTTTGCATATGCATTCTGCAGAGAAAGCAGCTGGTAACCACAGCTAACTGTTGCCAGTGGGATCCCACAGCTTTTATTTCTGAAGAATACATTGGGCCAATACTTATTTTATTTTTTAGTTTATATACTGCCCTTGTGATTGGATGCAAAGTGTAGGAAAGAAAAGAAATTCTTAGTCCCCCAAACCACTATTATTAAAAGGGCAGCCTAAAAGAACTGCTTTCCTAGTATGGACTCCTTGTGTAAAGCCTTTCATAAAGGGCAGATTTCCCTCTGACCTCCTTTCATCTGCTAAAGCAGCACCCGGTGTGGTCTCTGTGGAGCCACTGCCAGCCATTTTACAGTGTGCAGAAATCAAGAAAAAGCAGAAACTGATATATTTCGATCTAGTGATTTTTCGTACTGCCTATGAGCCTGCCACATGACAAGCTGTGGTCAGCGAAAGACACCCTGACATTCCGGCTTCTTGGAGAAGCCTTCTCACAGCACAATACACTCTGAGAACAGGGCAGTAATGATTGGATTCATAGTCATCATCTCTAGAACAGACCCTGCATCCCTCATGGAGGTGAAGCTGGAGCCCAGGAGCTCACATTTCACCCTTCTCAAGCTCACTTGGTGAGGGAATGGGGGAGGCGTCCTAAAAACCCGATGCTGCAGCAGTTTGATGACAAGGCTCCCAGGGCTGACCTTGTCATTTTCCACTAAAGCAAAACAGAGTGGTGAGCTCTATGTCTCAACTGATTCAACTGCCTGACCAATTGGATCCAAATAATAACGTTTCTGTATCTGGGTCCCATGCACCACGAAATCCACACAGCAGCCCACACCTGGGGGAGGGATCCCATTGAATAGTCTCACCTTTTCGCCTGGAATATACTGAAACCAGAAGTGAGAATGATCATCAAGACATGAGAATAAACTGCAAAGTGGGAACAGCCCCTCGCCCCCGTGATCCTGATTCCTTGGCTACTGGTAACATTTGCATAGAAAATCGAAGCTCCCAGTGGGAATAGAGACCAAAGAATTGTGTTTACAGCAAAGGTAACTAGTTATATTGGACAGGCTTCCTGTCTTACAGTGATGGGCTGGGTACTAAGTGTTCCCACCTGTCTCCGTGATACCCATCATTCCAGGCTGTAATAATTTAATGATTTATTTTTATGCCTCCAATAATTGGTCATATGTGCCTGACCACAAATTTACAATCTAATTATAACAGTTAACTGTATAATTAAAATAGTAAGACTGTTAAGGGTTTGGCATAGTATATTTAATGTTTTTTTTGTTTTATCAAAATAGAGTTTGGAAGCTCTTGGATAGTTAGTAAACATACAGATGTTGCTAAATAGTTCTTTACGGCACCATGACACCAACTTAATACAGGTTGGATTTTATGAAGAAGTGGCCTATAAATAACAAGATCAGTCACATTGCTCCAAAGTTCTCTGAATGGCCAATTTATGAGCCACTTCAATAGGCCCTGTTAGGAATAATTCACTTGTGACTTGACTCCATGGTTTCCAGACAACCCATTCCTGATGTGGCTATAAGCCCCTCTCCGGGGCAATACAGATAGGTGGGAAATCCACACTGGTACTCTGTATGATTTCGTTTGTCTAGCATGAGTATCACTTTGTAGAACAAAACTCATGAGTAATCTATGAATGATCCCTTCTGAGAAACACACTGGCAGTGTGGAAAAGTACAGAGCTGCAGCGAGGCAAGCCACTCGGTCACTGCAGAGGACAGCGGCCTGGATTTAGTGACGTTTACAAACTTCTGCCACTAAAAAGAAAAGCGTAAGCGGTGGAGAGTATTTAAAGATCTACATTCACTACAACTGCCTGCACTGTAACTATATGCAGAACTACTCAGGGGCTTACTTCTGTTCTATTTTTTCCTGCACTGCCAAAACAGAAACACTATTATTGAACATGAAAACATTTTCTATGTATCCTCTGTAAAGCAAAGACAGTTCCTTCCTAAAGAAACATACCAGAAGTCAACCCAGAAGAGCAGGGAAGCCACCTGCGACCTGACAACTTGTTGTCTTTATGAGTTCTAGAGATTTACCTTTGACATCAGTAGGTATGCGCCGGGGCTACTGCCCTTCAGTGGCAAGATGAGTGGGTATGTAGCTAATGGTCTTGGTTAGGGTTTCTATTGATGTGATAAAATACCAAAACCAAAAACAGCTTGAAGAGGAGAGGACTTAACTTCAGTTGACACTTCTGCATCACAATCCCTCATCCTGATTAGGGCAGGAACCTGGAGGCAGAAGCTGAAGAAGCAGTCAAGGAAAAACACTATGTACTGGCTTGCTCCCTTTTCTTTTTTAAGATTTATTTATTTACTAAGTATATATCCAGTATTCTGCCTACAGGCCAGAAGAAGGCACCAGACCTCATTGCAGATGGTTGTGAGCCACCATGTGGGTGCTGGGAGTTGAATCCAGGTCCTCTGGAAGAACAGCCAATGCTCTTAACCTCTGAGCCATCTCTCCAGCCCACAGCTTGCTTTCTTATACCACCCAAGACCACCAGTCCAGGAGTGGCACCACCCACAGGAGACTGTGCCCTCTCATATCAATAATTAAGAAAATGCCAGACAGCCTTGCCCATAGGCTGGTCTGATTCGAGCATTTTATCAATTGATGTTCCCTCTTTCCAAATGACTCTTGACTGTGTCAAGCTGATAACAAAACTAACCAGGACACTCATATATGTAATACTTTACATAAACAAGACAGTCAAATGACCCTAGTTTTGTGCCTTTCTGAAATACATTAAAAAAAAATGAATCCAACCACATAGTGTTTAAGACACAGTTAAAATGAAATGTGTCACAAATGCTTTCCTCTTTATGGTATCTTGGTCATGATGCTTTGTCACAGCAATAGAAACCCTAACTATGGACACTTCACTTGCTAGGATAAAGTACAGCAGGGACTCTGGGTTCCAGAATTCTCAGATGCCACCTTTGCCTCCAGTTCCTAAAAGAAACATGCAGAAGGATTGCTCCTGGTTCGGTAACTCTTAATTGTCAGCTGAGGTTTTGAATTCAGCCTCTTGTATGGTTCTTGAGCAAAATGGGACAGACTTTACAGGGTACCAGTTGACTCAGCTCCAAGCAGTCTTCAGGCCTTCAAAAAAGGGCAGACTTCTTTGGGTCCTTGCTACAGGCCCACTTTTCAATCCTGGCCTCCTGATCTTGCATCTCAAGTGGCAAGTATAGTGGATCTCAAAGAGAACCTTGTACACCACACCACCCCCATTTATAATGAGAGAAAGAGAAGTGAACCATTTGCTTTATACCCCTTCCCGTACTGGTTCCCACCTGTATCCCATCAGTACTGTGGTCCACTGCATCCCCTCTGTCAGCCGACTCTGTGGATGAATGCAGAAACATAGGCTTCCTGGCATGTCCAAATGTTGTACTGGAGAAAGATGAAGTTGAAGCTTCATTAAGGAGACCAAGACTGAAGGCGGCTGTATGGGAGAGGCGGCCTCTTGAAGGGAAGAGATTCGTAGGAAACACTGATGATCCAGTTCGGACTGATGAGGGACTACACTGCACAGAAGTCTCAATCATGAGGGAAGAAGATGCCCACAGAGCTTGTTTCATTACAGAACACAGGGTCCTACTCCCAGAGGTTCTAATTCAGTACATTAGTAGGGTTTTCATTTCTTTTGTTGTTCTTCTTTGTGTTGTGTTTGTTAGGTTTTGTTTGTTGAGTCAGGGTTGTTGTTATTTTGTAAAAGTTTAAAAATTAGAAAAGTCTGCGAGATGGAACCGGTGTGATGGAACACGAACCGTGGAGAGTACATTAATCACGGAGTTTATTACAGGGCGGAGAGTAAGAGAGAGGAGAGAGGAAGAGAAAGAGAGTGTAAGAGTAAGAGAAGAGAGGAGAGAGCAAAGAGAGGGGGGAAGGTAAGAAGAGCGAGAGGGTAAGACTTAGAGAGCGTAAGTGGGCAGGGTCTGTCTTTTAAAGGGGTCCTTTACACCTGGTCTGTCTTCTAAAGGGGTCCTTTACACCTGCATGCAGACTTAGTTCCCATGGAACCCTGGGCTGACCAGGGTACTGCCTGAGTGGATTCTGCCAGGTAACTGGAGCGGTCCAGCATAAGGCCTGAACCTTTCAAGGGTCTCACACTATAGCCCAGATTGGTCTGGAGCTCACTAGGTAGCCCAGGTTGCCCTAAAATTCTTTATCCTCCTGCTTCTGCCTCCCGGTGCTGGAATTACAGCAGCTTGTCGCTATGCTAGGCTGACATATTTGACTTCTAGCATAGATTCAAGTGGCTCAGACTCAATTGGTTCAGAGGCCCGTCTCTGAAATCCATTGGAATAGTCTATGAACTATTGGGCAAGCCCAAAATGAAATTTATCTTCAGCCTTCACTTAGAAACAGTGACAACATACATACTTGGGACAATAGAAAAATGTAGGAAACAAAAATACCAGTCTAGTCAGGTGGCACCTGCAAGGTTTCCGGCCACAGGAGGCTATGTTCACATTGCTCTATACTGAAGCTGGCTACACACAGGCTGCTATTCAGCAGGCCCCCACCTCACATTCTAAGAGTACATTCAAAGCAACTCAAAGACAAAGCCATATTGGGAAAGCTTATAAATCTCACTGAGCACAAAACAAAAAAAAATGTGATTTTAATTTTCATTATGACTTCGAAATTGTCAAATTCCTTCAGAAGACTAGACGAGTAGAAATGGTGTATTATGTTTAAGGATAGTATACTTTAGGACATTCTCTCCGTTACCTGTTACATTGGCTGATCACTCTCAGAAGTTGTGTTCTGTGCTCCAGCAGGGTGTCACACCTAGACACAGGCAGCAGACGGAGGAAGGTAGAAGGGTCTGTGTAGAGGCACTAACTTTGTTAGGCTGCCTCCATCCATGGTTTGGACCCTTCTGCTGGAGGTTTGAAAATATATTCTAGACAGATGACATGCTAACAGAATCATTTCATGGTTCACCGTCCTCTCAGTGTGATTTATCTATATCCGTAGGCACCAGAGGGCCCTATTCAAGAGATTTATGGGCTACCTATATGATTCCATTTTGTCGAAAGGAAATGTGTGCATTGTTGAGAAACAAAGTAATAACATTTATTTTAAGATTATGCCACTTTCCAATTAGAGGCCTTAGTGCTCAAACATATTTACCACCTTTACATTGCCTGAGCTCCGCCCATTCCCTAAGCCTGCTTACAATTGTAGAAGCAATACCAGAAGGAAGGTGGAAGGAACCTTTCTCACTTCTGAATTGTTAGTAATGCAACTGGAGAAGGCAATGTCTAGCCAGGAATTGTGGCTTTGCTGACTGTAGTTCTCTATGGCTTCAGTCTCCCTGCCTGGAGAACTGGTATAGCATTGCTTTCCTGGGGCTAAGAATTAGCTGAGATAATAATACTTCATGGAAAATTCTTTACTTTCTCTTCTCTCACATTTACCATACAAACTCAGCTAAAGGAAGGCTGCTGAGAAGAACAGAACAATAAAACTTACTGTGGTGGTTTGAATGAGAATACCCCCCCATAGGCTCATATATGTGAACACTTGATCCCCAGTTGGTGGAACTATTTGGGACAGATTAGGAAGTATGGCCTTGTTGGAGGAGATGTGACCCTGGGAGTAGGCATTGCGGTCTCAAAAGCCTAACCATTCCCAGTTAACTCTCTCTGTCTCTCTATCTCTCTATCTCTCTGTGTGTTTCTGTCTCTGTCTCTGTCTCTCTGTCTCTCTGTCTCTCTCTCTCTCTCTCTCTCTCTCTCTCTCTCTCTCTCTCTCTCTCTCTCTCTCTGCCTCATAGTTGTTGCCTCAGGGTGTTGGCTCTCAGCTGCTGTTGCGGTACCATGACTGCCTGCCTGCTGCCGTGCTCCACACCTTGATGGTCTTGGATTCTAACCCTCTGAAACTGGAGGCAAACCCCATAAACTTCTTCCATAGGTGTCTTGGTCATGGTATCTAGCATAGCAAGAGAAATGTAACTAAGATACTCACCAAAGGTCTAAATTTGACACAATGGCTACCTGGGAGGCATAGCTCCATTGTGAATGCTCCCCTTTCCTGGGACCACAATTCCTGCTCTCATGCAGGGCCTGTAAGTCCTGTCCTAGGTCACTCTTCCACCACCCTGCAGTAGCTAGAGGAAACAGCAAAGGGGAGTCTTTGAAGTGACTCATCCATGAGGCATCAAGCTAGGGCATCAAGGACAGGAGTTGGAACTGTGTGTCATACCTCAGCTCACTATGGGTTCCAAATTTATTAGATGAGCAGATTTCCAAATAAAAACTTTGAATTCTGTTGTTCTATGTCTCATCACTGCCAGTATTCACCAGACTAGCACTGACTCACTTGCAACTACTAAACAGATGGACTCTAAAGGCAGAGCAAAATGTGTGCCGTTTTTTCACTTTTTTGTGTAATTCTTCTTTTAAACACAAGCTACATATAAATAAATCCTAGAAGTAAAAATTTTAAGAGAGTCCTACATGGTAACACAGCCTTAATCCCAGTTGTATTTCCTCCATTGCCTACTGTTAGATTCCATTGTCACCAAAAAGTACCTATGAGGAATGACTCAGGACTAAACATAGATTTTAGTGGCTTTCCATCAACTTATAACATATGGATGAGACATGTCATGATCCTAGAGATCTTAAGTCCCCTCTAAGTGGCTTTGTGACAATAACACAGAACCTAAGACCTCTTCTCACTGTACCAGGATTGCCCATCCCACCCCCACCCCTGCCTGACAGACAAGGATGTAGAGCTCCAATCTTACCATCACAAGCTGGAGAGAACCAATCAACCAGAAAAGCTGATTTAAGAGCACTACAGAACCAGAGGCACTGATTAGCTCTGGACGATATTCTCCAACAATAACCTTTACCAAATGCACAGACTAGATCGTCTTCATCTCACTTAATTCCGAAGCGCTGGGCTCTCCCAGCTCCTTGCTTCCTTGGCTTTCAGAATACCATGCCTTTTAGTTCTTGCCTTGCCAGTGGTCACTCCTTCTCCAACTCAGTTCTTGGTTTTCTCTTCATTCTCACCTCTACTCCTGGAAGCAACCTCAGGAGTCCCGCAGCTGTTATACTAAGTGCCATCTACATTCTACCAGTTTGGGGTCTCCAGTCTAGATACCTCCATTATACTCTAGACACCTTCGTCAGCTGCCTACTCAACGTTTCTATATAGCTGGCAAATCTTCACCTCCATGTCTGAGATGGATGCCTACTGCAACTTGCTACTACTCATCTCAACCCACAACCACCTCACTGGTAGTTCCTATTGTCTAGCTGCTCAACTATAAGAAATAAAGTCATCAAGCCCCACTTATAAATTATAGTCATAATTCAACTCTATCTTGCCCCCTCAAGGCTCAAGCTGTTCTCCTCCCATCTCGAAGTCTCTTGCCATGTCTCCATGTCACTCTTTCCAGACATCTAGATTATTCCCACAGAAGTCATGTTGTGTCACTTTTCTGTTCAAAAGCACAGTGGCTTCCCATTTCACTCCCCCCCAAAAATTCCAAATCCTCACAGGGATTTGGCATGAGGCCATTCTGCAAACACCTTGAATACCTTGTCACCTGCTCTCTGTTTGGCATCATCTCCCACCATGCTTCTTGGCATTCCCTGCCATTGGCCCTTTCCTATGCTTACCTCAGGGTCTTCATACTTCCTTTCCCTACCTTGTTCTTTTCCTCCATGGAGACTTTTTCTCCTTGCCTTGTCCTGTCTCCTGTCCCTCAGCTTATACTACATTAAATGATACTGTAACCACCCTGACTGTCACTCCCTGTTTCCCTAGCCTACTTTCTTCCCTGCAGACAGGCATGCTTTTAGTCAGACTTTTCGTCACAACAAACCCCTGAGAAAAACAACCAAGGAAAGATTTATCTTGGCTCACACGACCAAAGGCATCACAGTCCATGACTTCCTAGTGTCATTGCTTGCAAGCTTGCAGTGAGGCAGACCCTCACAGCAGAAGCATGTGGCAGAGTGAGGAAGACAATGTCTCTTTTGAAGGCATGCCCCCAGTCACCTACTTCCCCAATCAGGCCCTAACTTCAAGCCCAATTGGTGAAGTCAGAGCCCTTGTATCTGATGCAATCCCTTTTCTTCATAGTACTCCCATCAGCAGAATCTAGACTTCAACAAACGAGCCTTTAAGAGGACATTCATATCTGAATCACAACACTTAACACATCATAGTAAACTTGTATTTTTGTTGATTGTTTCTCTCTTCCTCTAGAATTTAAGTTCCAGGAGAGCAAGGGCTTTGTGTTGTTCACTGTGTGTCTGATACAGTAGCATCATGACCATAGTAAATGCTCAACAAATACTTATCGAATGATTGAATAAGTTAGTCCTGGCACCACTTTACAGTCCATTTGTAAGTAGGTCACCATTCACATGCACACTCTTGGAGAACTATAGAGTTTTAATTAGGAAATGCTAGCATTTTGCCAAACTCATTTGGCAAACTCTATTCCCCTGGGGTCATACTTTCCTTACTTGCAATTTTTTGCCAGTACATTGATTTTTTAAAAATTTCTTTCCAGTTAGAGAACATAGGATTACGAAGCCAATAAACTATTTCTCTGCTGAGAGATGTATTTAGTTCCATTTGGGTATTTTTCTTTTCTGTTTTAATAGACACTGAAGTGCTAATTTGCACACTTGGGAAGGAAGGAAACAAAAAGTAGAGCCAAGAGGACCCAGGCCCATGCACCGTCAGCAAAGCAAAGACACTGAAGTGACGAGTGGAGCACTCTGCCAGATCACATGGGCCACCAAGGCAGGCTCAACACCAAGCTGAGAGCTAGAGAGAAACAGCTAGTCCCCCAACATTCTCTTTTCCTAGCCTTGGGGTTGGTACTGGGAGTCAAAATGCATGAAAATAACCAACTCCTCCCCCCTGACGTCTAACTTCCTCCTCAGCTTCCATAGCAGAGGTTCTGAGTCTTTTCAGGTCACGGACTCTCAGAATTACTCTCTTCAGCTGCTGTAACTAAGCAGTAAAAAGTACAATAACTTAGAACAACAGAAATGGGTCTCACTGATCTGGAGGAGGCCAGAGGCCCAAAGTCCAAATATCCGCAAAGCCATTCGCTTCCTGAAGCCTTCAAGAAAAATGTCTTCCTGTGCTTCCAGCTTCTGGTGACCCCTTTCCTTCTGCATGTGTTATGACCATATACAACCCCTTTGTATAAAGACAGGAGTCACATTGAATGGGAGCCCAACCTAATCGCCTCATCTCAGCTTAATTACTTCTATCAAGAGCTTATTTCCAAATCAGTTCACATTCTAAAGTATAGGAGGTTAGAATTTCAACCTAGCTGGCTTGAGAGTATGTACCCTAGGTGAGTCCATAGCCGTCACCACTGATAGTTCACTAGAATGCTTTTCCTACTTGCCAATTCATGCCAACTGAACATTCTCCACCTCTCACTTCTCAATTGGCAGTATAGGGTAGGCATGGAAAAGGCAGGCACAGGTATTTGCAGAGGTGATCCTAGCTCTTAAATACCAACAGTGGTCTAAGAGTAGTTTTAGGTAAGTGTTTATACTTTAGAATTGCCTGGGGAATATGAAAATACAAAATAATATATGATTATAAATGCATTTGCAAAAATCAGTTATATATTTATATGATGCTGCACCTGACCCCAGAACAATTAAACTTAATTCTCTGGGCGTAAAGACTGAGCAGTGGCAGCTCACATGACTGAGGACCCTGTTCTGGGTCACTTGCCACTGCTGTGGATGGCCCTGTTCTGAAGTTGGTGGCTACTGGCATTCTTCTCTATTGAGCACTTGCAAGCTGTATCAAGGGCACAGAAGAAAATTGTTTGTGCAGGCCCTTCTATCTCAGCGCAAAGTATTCTTGCCTGGCTTAGAGTGGTGTCAATGGAATGGTGGCAAAGCAGGGACAGAAGCAACCCCAGGTGGAAATCCGTTTGAGGTCTGATGGAGTTAGTCTCCCACGTGGGAGCGTGAGTGGGACGACCCATAATGAAACATCATTCTTGTTGTCTAGGACAGCCAACATGAAGACAGATGACTACGACCTTCAGAACTCCCACCTGTCAAACAACATACCAACGACCCCTCATTTAAGTGTGGCAGACAGGCCACCAATGTCCTCCAACTGATGAGACATTTGCAAATAGTTCAGCAGGCAAGACCACCAACAAAGTCCTCCCCAGGCCTCCAGGGCATGCTCTATCCAGTATGCTGGCATTGACGGTACCCATATTTCTCAATATACTCTTCCTGGGAGTGAGAAGCCACTACTACCAACTCCCTTTAGCCTGTGTTTTTGTCCCATTTGGCCACAAAGATATCATAGTAGTTTCCCTGGAGCCAAAATACAGACACTTTATATCAAAAATACTTTTCATTCATATTAGTCTTACAGTCACAGCAGATGGGGACATGAGTTTTATGAGGCTTGCTTGTGCTAACCCGTGCTAGTCTTAGTGAGCACCAGTTTTTCCACAAACTATTCATTGGAGTGGGGGAGAGGAGATACTAGTCCTTAGATGAGTGTGAAGTCCACTTACCAGATGGCAGTTGGAAACTTCTGTCTTCTTCCTTATTTAGAAGACTGAGCACTTTTTCCTTTCAACCCTCTCGCCCCGGTCCTGTTCTCTTGCGTTCTTCTAAGACCCCTAACTGGACAGTGGCTTCATCTGTGTGTTCCCTGTGCCTGCCTATCTTTCCTCCCAGCCAAGAAACCTGAACCCTCACAGCCCTCCTACCCAGCTTGGGTTTCTGCTTCCTCTTCCCAATGTTTTTGACCTTCCAGGCTAACATAGAGAAAAATAATCCCCTTTTGGAGATAAAAATGGGTACAAAATGACTCAATTTTGAGTCCTTGACCTTGGATCTGGGACTTCTGATACTGCCCCCTTACATCGAAGACACCCAAAAAATTTCTAGAATCCTGGGGAAAGTTGAAGCTTCCAAGGGGCAGGAAAGGCTGCCAAGGCAGAACATGCAACTCATCAATTAAGCATTAAGCCACCATACACTTGACAAGCAAGCCCCTTCTAAAGATGACAGCATCTCCGTTTAGGGTAGACACAGCAGGAGTCGGGTCCTAGAGCATACCTGCTTCCTGATAGGTAGCTCCTGCCACAGTATCCAGGTGTGGGCATAGGGACAGGGGCTGGCGTGTCTCCAGCAGTGTGTCTGTTAGCTCCAAAGGAATGGTGATGATGGATATTAATGGCAAAGTCCTTGATAGGGAAGTGCTATGTAGGAAGTAAAACTTTATTAAGGATCTGTCTTCATCCCCTCTTAATTCCTAATGTAATCATCAATCAATTAGCTGAACTTTCAAATGATTGATCTCACGGGTGGCGCTCCATGAATGGGAGCTTTCAGCTCCTCAGTTACCAGGGCAAGAAAATTCCTTTCAGGGTGACTATTCCCTTGAGGTCTCTAGTGACAGCCAGCACAACTGAGTGAGCATTTACCATGTATCATTCTTCACATCCATTCACTCCTCATGACGCCATGAGGCTGGTGCTATTTCTGTCCTCATTTGACAGGGGAGGAAGCTGGGACACAAGACATGAAGAGACTTGGTCAAATTCACACAACTGGAAGATAGTGAAACTGCTCACTGAGCTGGGACAGACTGGCTGTGGAACACAGCAATAAATTAATTATGAAACTGAACCATTTTTCTACCCTTTCCTGAATAATTGCTCAGAATCTTGTCACCAATATGAAAACAACCCTGGCTAGCTTTCTAGAGGATAAGAAACCACATAGAATACAGCTAAGTCATTCTACCCATGGGCACCTTAGACTTGCCAGAGCCAGCCCAACCCCCAGCAGATCACAGAAGCATAAGGAAGTCTAACCATGACCTGTAGAACTCCTGAAAGAACCACAGATTCCTGAGAAGCATATTGTTGTTGTATGGAGCCAATAATTAGGGGGTGTTTATTACACAGCTCTAGAAAACTGACTTGTAATAGGCTTTATGTGACACTCCTTGTAGATGGACAGCTTCTGACGTGAACATCCTCCAGGCGACCAGTTCATCACCCTTCTGTCTTGCTCATCCTGCCACTATGCCAATCCATGAAGGCATTTGCAACTATCCTTCCCTTGAGTCCCCGCTTTTTCTACAGTTGTGAAGAAGCCAGGATTCTTGTTCCCTTTAGTACTATTCTGAGCTCTGTTTCCTTGCTGATCCTTTTTGCCCATCTCTCCATCATTTAGGAGCTAAGTCAGATTTAGCCTAAGTGAATGGTGCCAACATAATTGAGGCAGGGGTAATGAGGGAGAAAGCACAGATAACACTGTACGCCAATGCTCTACAGCTCTGGCTTCTCCTTTTTCCTAGGGTAAGTGCATTGCTCAGCCTGGATGGGGACTGGTAGTCCCTGGAGACATGCTCAGGCTTTGCCACCTGATCCCCAAAAGAAATGTTACAAAACTGAATTCTCCCTGCCTGCCAGGACTCAGAGGGGCAGCAAGCTGTACCTCCACAGGAACTAATGACCCCAGCTGCTCAATTCAAATTAGAATGGAATTTGGAAACTGATTGTGAGATTGGAAGTCTTCCGGGGCATGCCTGCCAGGGGCATCCAGCCACTGGGTTCCCAAGGAAATGGAGTGTTAAGTCCCAGGTACAAGGGATATTCCAGAGGCGGAGGAGGGGCCATGCACCCAAGGCACCCTGGAGGATGCTAACTAAAAATGGGATGTGAAATATCATCCAAAATAAAGACTCACAGGGAATAATTGTTTTCTATTGAAGTATATCAAAACTTTCTGCCATTAGATAGTTTATAAATGCGAAACGATGGCAATTCTCCTGGTACTTCTTGCTTTGTGAGTGACGTTTGGATTGTGAAGTTTGTTGCTTAAAGGGCCAATAATGAAGTGACTTGGGTTGCTGAAGAGAAACAAGAACTCCCCAGGGCAAAGCCATCCTTACTGTACCATTAAACACCCACTGCCCCCTCTATTACATTTCAAGAATAACAGTTTAATTTTAATTTCTTTCCCTTGTATTTTGCAGCCTGAAGGGGAAATGTCCTGTGATGATTCTGTAATAGTAAGGCAATTACTAGTGACTCAGGGATCCCCACTGCTTCTGCACCCTCTCACAGCTGTGCAGCAGGAGAGGACCACTGCTTCTGCACCCTCTCACAGCTGTGCAGCTGGAGAGGACCACTGCCTCTGAACCCTCTCACAGCTGTGCAGCGGTTGAGGACCACTGCCTCTGCACCCTCTCACAGCTGTGCATCAGGAGAGGACCACTGCCTCTGCACCCTCTCACAGCTGTGCAGCGGGTGGGGACCACTGCCTCTGCACCCTCTCACAGCTGTGCAGCTGGAGAGGACCACTGCCTCTGCACCCTCTCACAGCTGTGCAGTGGGTGAGGACCACTGCCTCTGCACCCTCTCACAGCTGTGCAGCTGGTGGGGACCACTGCCTCTGCACCCTCTCACAGCTGTGCAGCGGGTGGGGACCACTGCCTCTGCACCCTCTCACAGCCGCGCAGCGGGTGAGGACCACTGCCTCTGCACCCTCTCACAGCCGCGCAGCGGGTGAGGACCACTGCCTCTGCACCCTCTCACAGCCGTGCAGCAGGAGAGGAGGATCACAGCTATGCAGTGTGAAAGGACCAGTGTGTCCCATTTCAGAATGATCTGACTTGTATGTTTAGAAAGTTAGAATCTAAAGGACGTTGTACCTTTTAAAACACATGCCCAAGCAAAATGAAAAGCCAGCCCAGGACTCTCTTTTGGGACGAGAGTCAATTACAAGCCCCAAATCCCTGAGGAAAACTTGCAGATAGCTTCACAACTGATTCCAAGGGTAACTTGCCCACCTGAACCCCACCACCCACTGTATTCAGACAATCCAAAAAGATCCAGACCCTGGGTTCTCAGCATCTGGTTGCCCTTCTTTTTTTTTTTTTTTTTTTTTCCTTTCCACTCAGACTCTGCACGCTTCACTTTTACCAGTGAATGGATTAGGGACAGAAGAAATAGGCATTCCTTAAAGCCAAACCCAGTCTTGTTCATTTTTGCACCTCATCCAACTGAGTTTGCAAGAATAAAGTTGAAGGTGCCATAAGGCAGAGGATGTGGACATTCCTAAGTTCCCAGTGGGCTGGACTCTAATGATAAGTTCTGCAACAGTAACTCAGAACTTAGAGAATATTTTCCCCCATAAGCATAATGTTCTAGTGGAGACTAGTCCTCAGCCTAGGCTGTAACACTTTATTTAGCCACAAAAGTCTAATAACACACCCAAAGTAGAGAGTGCCAGTTATTATATGGCTTCTTTCTAAATAGATGTTTAAAAATACTGTTTTCATGAGAAAATGCATTCCAGCTCAGGATGCCAGAAATGGGCTTTGATTTTCCCCAGCACCCAGTGCAAACTTTCTGACTGAAGAAATAATAGGGAAAACTGGTGGTGGGGGGCAAGAGGGAAGATATTGGGTACTCCAGAAATAGCCCTGGCCTGGCAGATACCAGTTTGCTATTAGTGTGCCATGAACAGAAACTTCTGAATGCAAAGGATGCTATTCTGAAGCATCTCTCTGTTCTTACATAATGTTCTGCAGACCTTCAGGTCAAGCACTTAAGTGCTCTAAATTAGGAAATAAAAGGCAGCTACTTGAAGGGGAGCTTGACAAGGGGATGGATCTCTGGGTTGGGGGTCAGAAACTGATGAGACTTTAGAGGTGGACTGTGTGCCCGTGATGGCACTCTGTACCTCAATTCCTTGACTGAGGCAATCACCGGTGCTAACACAGTCTCTGACTTCTAGGTCACTAACATCAGTTTAATGTCTGGAATGGGGCAGGAAACTACACTTAAGCTTCTTACAGGCTGGACATGTGCCCTATCTGTCTCTGCACTCTGGCGCCATTATTGATGGGCCTAAAATCAGGGAGGATTTAACATTTCAGTGCACTAGCAAGATAGGGGGGCTTTAGAGCCAGACTCCCCGTAGTCACAGCAATTTCCCTCCCTATGTGCAAACAAGGAACCAGCTGCAAAACCTCTGTGGGCTTTCAGTCACCTGCCACAGAAAAGGACTGGTGACATCACCCACCTCCCAGGGTCACTGTGGGGCTCGAATGCATGTTGGTGACACACAGAATGCCAGGCCTGCCACGTAGTTATTAGTAGCACTTGCAAGGCCTCAGCTGTAAGTTGCCCATCATTTGTTTCTCTTATTCGCTTCTTCTCACCCATTAGCTAAATGTTTGGGGTTTTTGTCTCCAAATTAGTTTCACAGGGAATTTGGGGACAAAAAAAAAAAAGCTGTATTGGTTCAATTGTGACTTGAGACTATGACCTCCAGCGGATTGTGCTCCTTGGATTGTGTCCAGAAGGACAATGAGAGAATAAATTTCGATTGTTCAAACCCATAGAATTTCTGGTAATGTGGTGTGGCATCCCTGTGACACTCGGACAGTTGGATCTCCTAGCTTTAGTGATGGAAACATGAAGCAGAGATGTCGCATCTCCTCCCCTCCTAGGAATTTGTACTGCAGGCAGAGCTCTCTTTTCAGAAGACAACCACCAGCTCCGGAGATTGGAATGATCGGGTCAGTTTCCACTGGGAATGGGGGGGGGCAGGGGTCTTTTCTTTTTCCTTCTTTCTAAAGAGAGTAAAGTGGAAGCATGGAGTGCATCATGAGACACTGAGCAAAGCCGCCCTTCATTGGGCCCCGAGTAAATAAATGTGCAACGTGGTGGTTCTCAATGCATGTTCAGTAAACCCACATGGTAACCCACACAGGTCTCCATTGCCTTTTTGAACCCATCTGCCGTGGACAAAGGGAATCATTAAGTAAAGGCTCTGAGCTAAAGAAAGATACATGGTTACCAAGAGACCAACATAATTGTACATTTCTCTTAACCCTACTGACTCATGAAATTATAACTGTGAAACAGAGATCGTCTAAAGTGATATGTGTATGTATGTATGTATGTATGTATGTATGTATGCATGTATGCATGTATGTATAAAATCCAAGCCTTTGGAAATTTCATTGCATCTTCAAGGAAGAGACATGTAAGAATGAATCTACAGATGCTCAGAAATGGTTGCATTTTCTTCCTCTCTTCTAACTCCAGGAAAGAAAAATAGCAGCAGACAGCACCAACAGTCAGTGGGTGACATTTTTTTTTTTTTTTTTTTTTTTTTTTAGAGCAAAGGCGTTAGACAAGATGACACATGCTGACAGGTTCAGCAAATAGTGGATGCTGTGCCAATCAGCAGATAATTTCTGTGTGTTTACAACGTGGGAAGAACTGTGAGTCATGGTATTTCAAAGACAGGTCACGATTGCTGTTTGTCATCTTGTAATGTGAAGGTCGAGAGAGAGGAGAAGGCAGGTGGGAGCTGCAGGGAAGCAGGCCCTGCACACCCGGGCAGGCAGGTCCTGCTGCCTGGTTCTGACAGTGCCCGGACCTCTGGACCTCTATAATACTGCCTGGACTGACACCTGAGGCTCTCACTTCCCGGGTAACTGGAAGGTCACTAACTCACAAGTCCTTTGTAACTTCTGAAAGTTACTTCTCCCAAGACTCAGTCAGGCTCCACTTTGCTTCCCCCACTGGGTCATTTACTTGGTTTATCCTCAGGAAGGAAGTAATTGCAAAGAAGAGGCCAGCAGGGAAATCCAAGGAAGAAAACCACTTTCTAGATCTCAAGGTAACAAGAAATGGATACTTGTTAAATTGAAGAAAATTTCAGTACACTGAAAATACATTCAAATGGGGAGGGTATTAGGGGCAGGGACTGAAGCCAAATAGAATCAAGAATTTTTGTAACTAAAATTATTTGCAGGGTAGGGGAAGGGAGGGGAGGGCAGGGGACCTACCCCCATGAAAAAAGTCAACAATTCATCTGGATTTTTAAAATATGTAAACGAGAGCTGGTGAAGTGACTCAATGGATAGAGATGCTTGCTGCCAAGCCTGACAAACTGAGGTCAATCCCTGAGATCTGAATGATGAAAGTTGTTCTTTGACCTCTTCACACATAGGTACCCTCCCAATAAGCAAATAACAGCAATTTAAGGATTTTAAAAATGTAAATGTTTGCCGGGCGTTGGTGGCCTTTAATCCCAGCACTTGGGAGGCAGAGGCAGGTGGATCTCTGTGAGTTCGAGACCAGCCTGGTCTACAAGAGCTAGTTCCAGGACAGCCTCCAAAGCCACAGAGAAACCCTGTCTGGAAAAACCAAAAAAAAAAAAAAATGTAAATGTTTCATTTCCACACTCTCCATCTAAGAGCCCTTCTGAGGAAACGATACATTTTAACACTCAGAATGAGTGTGCAGGGTCACACAGCTCTAGTCAATCCATAGCCCTTCAAAGAGAACTGTGTGCCTCTGATAGGATGATTCTTAAAGAAATAGCTTGGTGAATATAAACTCACAGAGATCTCCCAGGGTTCAGGAAGAAAACAGCTATACAGTTTAAGCAAGGAAGCTGCATTTTGTCCTTTTCTCCTCTTCCTGCCCAAGAATGCCAAGCCAGCCCACTGGAAGTTGTGATGATGGCAAATGTTGAGTCCAAATTGCACAGAGAATCTGAGAGTATCTGATCCATCATCGGAATGGGAAAAAGGAAGGAGAGAGGCAGGAAGTTTCAGAGAGAGAAGCAGCCTGAGCACACGCTGAGGTAAAGACAAGCTTCTTGGGGTTTCCCTGTTCTCTGAGCCATTCTGAATCAAGGTAGGGAGAGGGTGCTTAGTCTTTCACTCTAGACCCGAGATGCAAGAGGGAAATGGGGTGCTAAAATAAGGATGATCAGAGGGCAGGTACTGTGGACACAGAGTTAGCTAAATGCTTATCACTAGAGTTGAAGGGTCTATTGGATCAAACGCATGTGCACTCGTGCACATAATAGCACACACATACACACACCGTCTTAGCTGACGACTTTATCAGCTTAGGTGATTTTTGAACATTTGATACGTACATAAATGCATACTCTAAAAAAAAAAAGAAGAAAAGAATAAATATACCTAGGTAGATGACCTCTTATTGAAAGTGCATATATCTCACTAGACACACTGCTGTTTGGGAAGCTATGCTGCTAGAGTGAGCAAGCCCTTGTAACATAACAGAGCTGCACAGAGAAATCCTTCCAGACCCCGTTGCTCATTTCCTGACATGTTACTGGTCCCTGTACTGCTATTGGCTCCTGCATCCTTCCATCCCTTTGAATGCTCACCAGACTATTAATTAAAAAGCCAGAAGCCTCATCTGCTCCACCGCTCACCATCGCTTGTTTCTGTGTTTGGGGAAAGGCAAGAAGACCAGCCTGATTTGAATGAGGAACTGTTTTTGGAATATTGGTTGATGGTTTCTTCACATCTGGACTAGGTATAAGTGATAATATTATGATGATGAACGCTGGAGAGCTCCATCTGCATATAAATAGACCTAATCACAAATGCAAATTGCAATCTCCAGAAATTTGTAAAGGCTGCAGATAGCTGTGCCTTTGTGTGCATAAGGAAAGGTCAACACGTGTATTGTGACCTCAGCTCAATGTCCCAGAGTCTTCCTGTAAAAGAGCCTTTCGGAAAAAGATTATCAACCAATCTGCACCCAGGTTGGGCTGGGTTTTCAATCATCTGAACTTCCTAACACAGATCAGCCCAATACCGTGAAAGAAGCACACTTCTTGTACAGACGCTGAATGAACACAGAGTAGAAAATGCACTTGCATCTAAACCATCGCCAAAGACTCCTCTGAGAGGACTGTCCCACTGAGCAGGATGCTATGGGTGAAAGAATAAGGTATATAGATAATATGACCCTTTTCAGACAGGAGTCACTGCTGGTCAGAGTGTAATACGTATTTTGGGGGCCCCCAAATTTCCCAAATACTAGAGAAAGTATACTTGAAAAGAAAACATCAGTGTTTAGACTGACTATGCAGTCCTAAACCGCATCTGTGTTCCTCTTGTGCAAAGCACAAAAGGAACATCTCGGGGAAGATTGTAGTGCTGGAAATTGACAACTATTCCACGCTTGAGTCATTTCTCAGGAGTGTGATCATGCGGAAACATCCTCTCCTTGTGTCCCCCTAACCCTGTTGGTTTTTTCTCTTCTTTTTGAAAAGGAAATATATTTCACAATCAGGCTTTCTCAAATTTGGAGAGAAATTGAATACCAACTAGCTTCCCTCCAAGACCGGTTTCACGAAGTACTGATGAGTCAAGAGCGCCATCTGGTGTCCTACCTTGGTATCTTAAAGAGCATCTTCACAGGGTGCATTTCAAAGAGGGGAGGGTCTCCATCTCCCAGCTCTATGGCTGTGATGCCCAAAGACCAGACGTCACAACGAGCGTCATAGGACGAGTCATACTGCTGCTCACAAGCAATGACCTATCAGACAAAAGCAAGACACAACACATCAGCCCACTGTCACACTAGATACCTTAAACAAAAAACAAAAACATAAACAAAAACCTTCAGACTCTGCCCCCTTTTCTGTTCCATTGACTGTGTTAATACTGAAAGGTAGCAAAATGTTTATATTCTAGATCCACTTTCTGCATAACTAATTCATCTTCTGATATGTTTGCTAACATTTTACTTTTTCTTTTCTTTTTGAACCAGGGTCTCACTATGTTGCTGAGGCTGGTCTCAAATTCACAAGACATACCTCTGCATGCCCCTTTCTTCCATTGTCCTGTGACAGTCGTGAATGCTAGGATTTCAGACAGATTTGTTAACTTTTAACTACGTGTTAGTTCCATTAAAAAACCGTGTTTTGAAACATCTCCATTCCAAGAGTAGCATAAGGGAGTGTATGGGGAGAGGGCCACCCTGTTCCCAGACCACCTGCCTTTTTTCTTTAAAGAAAAGACTGATACCAAACTTCCCTCCCCACCTGCTGCTAAACCCAACCAAGAACAGGTGCTCATAAGAATGGCTGCTACAGAGTCCCCGGGGGTGTGGCCCACTGAGCCACGGGGTGCTGGAAGACCGGATGATTAACAAAAAGTAGGATCCACCCAACTCAGCAGTTTCCCTTTAACCAGCAACATCTGTACCCTCCTCAACCCTCAGCAGGTTTGAGGTACCGCTGCATTTTCTGCTCTAACTGGGTAGAATACCAGCAGGATCAGAAACGACTTCAGGCTCGTCCTCCGGCTGGAGAACACAAACCCTTCGAGGATTCGGTTTCCATCAAAGTTCTCTTACTGGAAAAAGCCCCATACACAGACTCATGACTATCGCTCGAGAATAGGAGAAAGGACCATGCAGGTGGTGAAGGGGAACACCGTACTCCCCTTTGACCTTGATTCTGCCTCCCAGAGCTGTCGGAAAGCCGATGTGTGGTAGCCAGCTATGACATTGGTGAGCACAGGCTGGCCAGGCTGCTCCCCTCAGGCCACCATGCTATCTGGCTTCTAACTCTGAACAAGACAAGGGGGAGGTCAGGCCCGTGCTCTGGTAGATCCCCTGGCTGCTGCTGAGGGTAGAATCAAGTAAAGGACACACAGCCAGCTACAGTGCTAGTGTGGGATCCAGCCATGAGTGGGTGAGCAATAATATAATTCTGAAGGTGGAACCAACTGGAATTGTGGGTGAGCTTATAAGAAAGACTTGTGGATAACTGCAGTGTTTGCCCTGAGTGTGTACCAAAGAACTGGGACTTACTGAGGTGGACGTGGTGCAGGAGAACCAGGTTCAGGCCCTCAGAGCTGAAGTTTTCAAATCTCAAGTGTCAGGGAAGTATCCAAAACCCTAAGATTTTAAACCCTAAGACCCAAGACCTGCTACCGGACTTCTGACCTAGGTAATAACAGGAAAAGTACTATGGTTTGTATGTGCTGCCCGCCCCCATTCATGTGTTAGGAATGTAATCCCCAGTGCATCAGTGTCAGGTAAATGGACCTTTGGGGAGATGTTCAGTCATGAGGCTTGACCCTCTTGAATGTATTCATGGCAATACAAGCACATGAAAATGAAAGGTTCTCTCACCTTCCACCATATGAGGAGAGTCAGAGGCCCTCACAAAATCCTGACACCTTCACCTTCATCTTCTCAGAACTAAGAGCTGTGATGGAATAAATTTTTGTTCTCTATAGATTGCCCTGCCTTGGCTACTTAGCACAAAGTAAACCAGCAAAAAAAAAAAAAGAAAAAGAAAAAAAAAAGTATGTTGCTGGACTGGGAAGATGACTCAGCAATTAAGAGCTCTGGTTAATCTTCTAGAGACCCCAGGTTCAATTCCCAGCACCCACATGGCAGCTCACAACTGTCTGTACTCCAGTTCTAGGTGATCTCACACAGATACACATGCAGGCAGAACACTGATATACATAAAATAAAACAAACAAAAAAGATAAAATAACACTACATATATATGTTGTTTTGAGCCCCTGGATCTTAATATTGCCATAGCAGCAATGGAAAACTAACGTATCCGCTCTCTTCCACAGCAAGTCACTGAGGAAATGCTCCAAGCTTCCCATCCTCAACCTCAGCTCTTGCTCTCTCTGCTGAATTCTGTCTCTCTCTCCTGGTCTCTGAACTGGAGAACATTCTTCCATGGACCACCACCATGGGCTGGCTGCCACCCCTCCATCTGAACAGAATGTCTTCTTGCAGACTATCCTGTCATATGTTCAACATATTATTTTCAAACTAAAGTTAGGATTTCTCTGAACCTGGAGCCAGAGGCTATTTTGACACCCCTAAACACCCCACTCTCTTCACCCCAATCAAGTGAGAGCCTGCAGCATTTACAAGGGGCCCCAGAGAAGGCTCCTCAGCACCTCTCTGGAATGACATTTTGAAAGTGTGGAACAAGTGTAATGTTAGACCTATCAATCAGCAGGCAGTCTGTCAATTTATTCATGACCCTCTGATGGGTCTTGTGAGAGAAAGAAAAATAAGCTCTACCCTCCCCTAAGCGGGGTCCTCTAATAGATGGCAAGCCATGGCCACCATCAATGTCCTCAGACAGTGTGCACTAACTTTTCTGTATGGGATGTGGGCTCTAAAATCTCAGGGTACTAGAGAAAGACTGCCGAGGAAGATGAGGAGGAGTGGCTTGCTCCAGGAGTCTACAGCTTCCAGGAAGAAATTCAACTTCCAACCCTCTCAACCAAAACACAAAAGGCAATTCCAAAAACATGTCCAAGTTTGGAACCCCAGGCCTGCTGACACTTCCCCGGTGTTGGCTTAAACATTCAAAACTGATTTCAACTTGTCTTTGCAGACAGACACTGTCTGCACAAACAAAAAACACTTTTCAGCAAAATTCTTCTCCACAATTCAGCTCATTCTAACCAAAGAGGCTCTTCAAGGAAGTTTAGAGAAAATTGCACTGATAAAATAACTCACAAACCATTATTTTGCAGCCATGAGCCAGACAACATGCGAGGCCCTGAAGAGTGAAAGCCAAACGGTGCAGTTTAGTCTTCACCAGCAACCCTGAGGTGGGTGCTGTCATCTCCTTTTGTAGCTGTTTACTCAACAAGAGAAAATTGTGAGCAGACCTGTGATGGATTTTTAAAAACCGCTCTAAGGATGCTTCCCACATGAAGGTCAGTGCGTCTTGTCAATGGATGTCCTATAAATCTAATGCAAGAGCATCTCTATGAAAAGGAGAAAATGCAGAGTAGTTCTTAGCATTCTCTTTGTCTCTCAAACTGTGACTGTCTGGTCTTTGAGTCCCTTGCCTTGAGAGAAGGGCTTCCCGAATTGAATCTTTGTTAGGAAGCTCTGCTAAGCAGAGAGCCGCTGTGGCAGGCAAAGCACTGTCTTGAACCAAGTTTACCAACTTCTGAGTCATGCTAGAAGTATGGAGACTGACAAGTTGAGTTGAAGGTGACAAAGGTCCAGAATCCCACAAACCCCATTATCTCACACACCTCCAATATCACTTTGCTGCCCATGGTGATGAGTGGGTGTGTTTTCTCTGTCACCTGTAGTAGAGACATGGTGTCTATGTGAGGAACATGAATGATAGGGTAGTGAAGGAAGGGAAGAATGGACATGTGTGAAGGGAAAACTGAAGGGCTTAGAGTTTCATTTAATGTGGGGATGAGGAGGGACACACCAAGGAACAGTGACACATTTGACCCTATGCGAGCAGAATGGCAGTTTCAAATATAACATTGAGGAAATCCTCTTGCTAGTTCAAAGTGAGTCTGTGTTTACTCCTAATCAGACAGAAATATTCACTTATGTCTTCAAGATCTTTCTTAGTTTTTCTCCTTCAGTATGTGGATGGAGCCAACCATTTGGGCAAGCTGTGTTCTACTCCTGAGCTATGTCCCCAGCCCTTGGTTTATTGTTGCTATTATTTTTAAGTACATGTGTGTGTCTGCGTGTGGGTTTGTGTGTGTGAGTATAGTGGCTATGGAGAATAGAAGAGCATCAGATGCCCTGGAACAGGAGTCAGAGGCAGTTGTGAGTGACCCAGTGTGGTGCCAGGAACTAAACCCAGGTCCTCTGTAAGAACAGCGAGTGCTCTTAACCACTAAGCCATCCATCTTCCCAGTGCCCAGCCCTTGTTTCTTTTTTCCTTTTTCTTTCTTTCCTCATTTCTTTTTTAAAAGATTTATTTATTTGATTTATTTATTTATTTATTTTTGTGCAAGTCCCACTATGAAGCCCAGGCTGGTCTTGAGCTCATAGTCCAGGACCTCTCTTGATTTATAAAATGATAGGATTGGGAGAAGAGTCATTTCTACCATCCCTTCCAGCTCTAACATTCTTTGACTTCATGACTTCTAAGTAGGTGACCTTGGGATAGTATTTGAAAAGGAGGGTTCAACACCCCCATGCAAATTAGCTAGAGTGCAGAATAGGTTATTCTGGGGCAGGCACTTTCTTGATGGCTGGAACCTTGAAGGGATTTTATCACTGATATTTTGTAGAAGGAATTAAGGTCTTTGAAAAGAGACCAGTAGCTATGCTAACACCTCCGTTAAGGAAGATGAACTTGAGCCACAGAGCAATTGTTTGGATGCTGGTTAATGGAGCGTGTCCTGGTTCCTCCCTCGAAATGTAAACTTAGGGCTCTGCTGATGGCACTTAGATTGCACTGTTGCACATTTTAGGAAGAGAGGAAACACTAATGCCACGATTACCAGCAGTATCTATGCACCGGCAGCCTTAGTGCCCAGTACCAATAGCTATCCTACACAGAGGTGGCCTTGAGCTTTCCAAATGGCAGTTGTAACCACTTTGGCCTGCAAAACTTTTCTTTCAAGGGGAGACAGGGAACAAGCAAGAGGTCTTCATAATGGGTTAGGTCATGGAGCACAAGCTAGCAGTCCAGACCACAGGGGCAGCTCTTTTTAGTCTTCTTCATTGGAATCAGGTTCAGGTGATTAAGGCCTCCTAATCACCTCTACCCACCCCATGGTGGATGAGTGTCCTCCTCTGCCTCAGGAACTTCCAGGGCATGGAGATGGGACTTCCTTGACTTGATATCACAGTCACTTGGCCTCATTGTCTCCTTGTCCCTCTCAGAATGGTCAGATGAGTGCTATTAAAGTCAGCTGATGATTTCCTCTGTTGCCAGCCTTGGGGTGGAGGGACACTCTTGGGTCATGGAGACTCTGGCCTCTGGCTAAGAGAGGCAGATGCAGTGCCCGCATCTTCTGTTGGTTTTAACACCCCTCAGTGAGTGAATCTGACAACATATTTCATCTCTCTCTTCCCTTCTTCTTCCCACACAGACTGGGCAACCCATTTCTCAAGGGCCTCCTCCCAAGTGCTATTGAAGAAAAGGTGTCACCTTTTCTTTGGCACCAAAAGCTGATCAGCAGGCAAGTGGGTCATTGCTGCTGGGTAACTTAATTATTTACTCCTTTGACATCTCCTATCACTTGCATTTTGTAAAATGACTATAGGGAACATGAATTATTTTTATAATAAAAAACAGCAAGTTCTTCATTTGACCTGTGTCCTGGGAGCACAAAGATTGTCTGTGTTTCCTTCTTCTGGAACACCTTCGGGATTCTTTATCAAGGAACCACTGGGTTAAAGGTGGTGTCTTGATTATAAAACCAGATTCCCAAGAGATTAATCAAAGAACGCACAAATTCCCATCTGTACCATTTCCACTGTGGGTGCAGGGCAGAAAGAGCTCTCTTGCTTCCTAGGGTGTGCAATGTCCCGTGGCTGCAGCTTCATTGCAGTCCAGACAAACAGTGGGGCTCACTGATGAGGCTCCCAAGAGATGGGCAAGCACTTCTTCTAGAAAGACCTGGGACCTTCTTCTCAGAGTCCAAGAGAACAGCTCTTTTTATCACAAGGTCCTTCTATCTGCAGAGAACACCTTGACCACGATGGATGCCCAAAGGCAAGGAACAGTCCACACAGGAGCTCCAGTGTCCAGGAACCTAGATTTCTCCAGTAAGATATTTAGCTTAAACCCTTTTCAAATAATATCAAGAGCAGTTGGCCTAAATCCTCTTCAATAACCCCTTCCAGTAGACAGTATTATCTTGTGTTTTACTCTCCTAAAAGCTTCTAAATGTTAAAATACCAAAGGTCTTCAGTTTTTATTTCTCCACTAATATTTCTGAATGTCATTAGAGATTTAATTAAGCTTGCTTTCTGTATTCTGATTTCTCACCTTGCTAGAATCAATCAAGCAGTCCAAAATTATAACCAGAGGTCGAGATTAAATTTTCGTCCAAGTACACAGGCAAATGCTGTTATCTCAAGAGCTAAATTCAGCTAAATAAGAGGCAAGGCAAATAGACCTAATGCTATTGCTCCCTGGCTGACCTTGAGCCCCAAAGTGCGGGCAACAGACTGTCAAATAAGATGGGCTGAGAGGTAGGAAGGTGAGCAGGATCCTTCATTTTGCTTGCACAATCTATGCAGCACAATTGGCAAAGGCTATTGATCAGAGAACCTTATACAATAGCGCTCTGCCTATGTAATCAGAAGTAAATATTCCATCAGTAAACATTGCTTTAAGATATAAACGTCTTGCACGGTTACATGCTGAGGTAGTAGGTGAATGAATGAAGTTCCTTCATCCCTAAAGTGAAATATAACTCAGAGGATAGATATACTAGAGATTTAGGAATATTTTTGCTTTGGTTGATTGGGTTTTGTTTCGTGGACCAGATGAACAAGAAGAGATGTTTTTGTTATTCTTTCACCAGTGGGACTGAATCTATACTTTATGCATCGAGAAATTGGTAGAAATAATTTAGACTGTTCTTTGAACTTTGGAGCAATCTCTAATGTAAATGTTATTCAAAAGTCTTTTTCCCCCTACTCTTGTAATATTCAACCAAAGCCTTTAGAGAAATCAACTCAGGTTCAAATTTAAAATACACACCGCAGGCTTATATAACATCAACTTCCCTACATGGCTGGTGGAGGGTGGAGTGGGGACTCATTCTAGGTTTGAGGCTGGCACACAACTGACATATGCCCCTACAGTCTCTGAGTTCCTGGGAGCATGCACCATTCCTTCCATGTCTGGTGAAACACTTCCCCACAATCAGGGCTGGCTGGTACCTGCATGCTCCTCTATGGAAGGTGAACCTGTGTCCTGAGGAACTTAGGGACCCAATCAGCCTGGAGGCCTAGCGCACCCCCTGTGCTCCCTGGTCCAGCAGCTTCCTCCATGCAGATAGACCCAGGAGGACCCTGGGACTCACCAGGAGAGGAAACTGAGGTCTCCTATAGGCAACTAACTGACTTCCCCAAAGTCATACAGTTGATTCAAAGCCAATGTAGTTGCAAAACAGTTCCCAGGATCACCCAAGTCAGGTACATCTGGGCACTCTTATAATATGGAGAATGCTGGGCCACCACCAATGACACTGCATTTTCTATGAGTAGAAGTGAAAGTTGCTCTCTTTTCTCTGCCTGTTACATACAGCCCCTCCTACAGAGAGCAAGCTGCAGAGGGTTCTCCAGTTCAGTACCATTATCCTGGGAGAAGAAACAGATTCAGAACAGTTAAGCAGCCTGCCCAAGGTCACACAGTGGGCAGGTGGAATTGAAGCATGTGCCTGCAGGAGGAAGATAGTGAGGAAAAGCATGCCTTTCCCCTCCAGGATCCAATTGGAAATCAGGAAGAAAAGCAACCTGTCCAGTGCAGCAGTTTCTGGTTTGGGTCCTCACCCAGGCTGCTAGCATCACAGCACCCTTGGAAATGTCACCGTTCCTATCAGAGTGACTCTCCTTGACTTTCTAAAACTGAAAAAAAAAAGTATGGAAATCCCTAAGGACAGAGGAGAGAATGGCACACAATATGCCCCACCTCTGTCTGCTTTTGTATCACCTCGCTGCAAGGCTCGGCTGGAATCACTCCTAACTCCAACTGCATCCTTCTGATAGCTCAGTGACCACCCTGCAAGGAAGCAAGTGCAGAGTTCAGCTTTGGTGCATTTTTCCTTCTACCGTGTGGCGTGGGTTCCCAGGACAAGGAGCCACCTGGGAGTTGAGACCCTGGGCTCAGGAAAGTTGTATGACTCTGATTTCCCTCAGCACCCAAGGACACAGGAGTGAGAGGGAACAGATGCCTTGATCCTTCCCACCTCCCCTGGGGGGAAGGGAGTAGCCTGGATGATTCCAAATGCTAAGTGGAGGCTTTGACACTTTCTACTTAGTGGGGTGGAGAAATCAGAGGCACCCTCCCTGATGCTCATGTGCTCTGCACATCTGGACCTAAGTTTGCAGATGGGGTCCTATACTTAGACCCACCAAGAAGACTGGTGACACTTCACCACCGCCCACAGGGCCACCCCACACCTCCACACTGACATATGACTCAACTTCTCCACCCAGCTTTAGCTGAGGGAGAAGCTTTCCCTGGAACCCAGGGGAAGTTCTGTCTGGACCCAGCCATCAACCTTGCCATAGCCCTTCACTCACCAAGCTCTTCATGCCTATGTCAAGCCTTAGGAGGCAGAGCCACTTCTGAAAGTGTAAAGGATAGAGATTTCTTCTCTGTTTCCCAAGGGAGGAAACAGATGCTCAGGAACCATGCAACAGCAAAGGCAATGAGATCTCAGAGATGAACCCACTGGGAAAGAACCAGAAGTCTCTAAGGGACTCCCGGCTCTCAATGCCTTCATTTCTCCTAGTGGTTGTACTGGCAGGTGGGGTCCTCAAGGGTGCCCAGGCTCTGAGTGTGTACACGTGTGTGTGTGTGTGTGTGTGTGTGTGTGTGTGTGTGTGTGTGTGTGTGTATGCGCGCGCACATGTGTGTGCACATGTGTGTGCACACATGTGTGCGTCTGTGTGCCTGTGCACAAGAGTGTGGTGTCAGGGCCTTGTGCCTGCTTGGCAGGTTCTCTACCACTGAGTTATACACGCCACCACAACCCTCCCAAGATTTCAAGAGAAGTTTAAGTGACACAGACCAAAACAGACAGGTCACCAACATCACTTCACCTTACCAAGACTTTGGTGAGACTCTAGCCCCATTATCCAAAAAACATAAAAAGCCATGGAAGTAAAATCAGGGAGGGATTTTCCCACTTAGACCTACGAGGGTTTTCTGTAAAATGGAAGAGGCGGTGGAGGCAGGGGCCTCCCATGTAGGTCTCTTCTCCTATATGAGCATGTGTTTTGTTGTGGCTGTTGATTTTATCTGTCTGTCTGTCTGTCTGTCTATCTATCCTACCTATTCATTTTGGTTTTTTAAGACAGGGCTTTTCTGTATTATCCTGGCTGTCCTGGAACTCACTCTGTAGACCAGGCTGACCTCAAACCCACCTCTCTCTGCCTCCCGAGTTCTGGGATTGAAGACATGCACCACCACTTGTGGTTCACTGTTGTTTAATTTATAAAGAGCAGAAATGTACAACTCTGAAAATGAAAGTCCGAGATCAAGTACCGGCACATCCAGTGTCTGTCTGTCTAGAGGGAGCTCCTCGTGGTGTCTTCTTCCTGCCCCCTCACATGGCGACACCATTTTGAAGGCACTTCTGAGGCACACATGCCCACACATTTCCACTGTGTTATTTTATTTTGTCTTTGTAGGCAGTTTCTTTTCTCTCATTTTTACTTTTTATCTTCTCCCACTTTTCTGGTCAAAAATATTCAGTAAGTTCTCGGCTGAGACAGGTTAGTGAATGGAGCATTTGTTGTGCAAGTATGAGGCCTGAGGTTTTGATCCCCAGCTCTCACAGAAAAGCTGGGTGTAGTGGGATGCGGCTGTAATCACAGAGCTGGGGGCTGGAAATGGGTAAATCTGTAGGGCTCAGGGCCTGAGAAACAGGCTCAGTGAGCGCCTTAAGTATTGCAAAAGTTAAGGTGGAGAGCAATAAAAGAAGATTGCTCTCTCTTCACACTCACATGAGTTAGTATACACACATGCACACACACACACACACACGCACACACACACACACACACACTAATCTTCAGCATTTCTTATGTCTGTGGTAATTCAGAAAAGCTCCCAGTCTGACTCAAAAATACAAATACTTTTAACTTCTTTATCCAAACTAAAGTCATATTTAAACTGAGCAGCTGTTGTTTTTTAAACCATGAATGGCAGAGTTCAGATCAGAAAAATTCATTTTCCTAAAGTACTTTATTTTTTCAGATTTCTCCTTGAGCTTCATTACCGGTATTTAGTGATGTGTTGAACCATTACAGTCTTTTCCGACACACCAGAGTGAATATTGCCAACACCAAAACAAAGCCTTTTACATCTGAGGCTGGTAAGATGGAGCCATGCTCCGTGAAGAAGAGGCATTCAGGCATCTTGCTGTCCCAGCAGACACCACAAGGAGGCTTTCCCAAACCTGCCACTTGCTGTATGAATCTAGCGAGACAATAACAGATAACCACTAGCCAAGGACACTGGCCACATACTCATTGCCTCTGCTAGAGTGCTGACATCACCTCCTGGGATAAGCCCCTGTAGCCAGTATGTGTGGTGTGGGAGAGCTTGCGTGTGCTGGCCAAGCTCTCGGGGCTGTGTACCCAGCCACGCACCTGCTTCTTTGTTCAATCCCCGGAACCCACAGAAAGGAAAAGGAGAGAACTGACCCCACAAATTTGTTCTCTGATCGACACACGTGTGCCAAGACATATGCACCTCTACACACAATAATGATAATATGAAACTATTTTAAGTCCTCCCGACTGAAACCTCTTTGGATGATTGTCACATTCACACACTATGTTATAGTGACTTGACTTCCTGGACAAACACTGCATTTAGACAGTTGGATTCTCTAGGGCTCATTTTAGGTTGACACCAAGAAGGATATTCCCAGATGAAAATATTAATCAAGATACATGTTATTGGATACACCAGTGCTCATCATTAAACAATTTCTGTAGTGTTAAGGATGAGGACTTTGGGGACCAGGGTGACTCAGTGGGTAAACGTTTGCTGTGAAAGCATAAGAACTGAATCCAGATCCTAGCACAAGAGAAAGCTGGCAAGGCGGCATGCGTCTGTAACCTCAAAACTGGGAGAGCAGAGAAAGGCGGATCCTTAGATCTCATTAGCCAGCCAGCCTACCCAAATTGACATGCTCTGGGCTCAGTGAGAGACTTTGTCTCAAAAGATTAGGTGGAGGAACAACTGAGACCTTTAACCAACGTCAACCTCTGACCGCCACATGTACACAATACACATGCACACACATGTACAACACACACACACACACACACACACACACACAGCGAGACAGACAGACAGAGAGAGAGAGAGAGAGTGAGAGAGAGAGAGAGATGTGTGTGGTGGTGATGGAGACTTTGTAACTAAATAACTCAGTTCAAATTCTAATGACTGTCCAAGGACAAAGGATGGTTACTTCCTGTGACTTATTTCCTCATCTGCGAGAAACATGAGGGTGGAAACAGCGCTGCCTTCCTTGGTTTGTCCCCAGGATCCTAGATCAGTTAATAAATATGTAGCACTCAGTGCCTCATATGTAGCAAGCAAATGCTATCTCTTGTTTGGAAACCAAATTCACTAGCAAGAGCTTAGGGAATATAAATGACAATAATGGCAAAAATCTTCCAGAACTGTAGCATTTTATGGCTTTTTCAACCCTTCAACACAAAATATCTCATTTGTCATTTCTATTCCTGGCAGGGCCAAAGGAAATAGCATTGTCGTATCATTTAGCTAGGAATGGCATAATTAATGAAGTCAAGAGTGGTTGCAAAATGCTTGCGCTATTTCTGCATTGGTGTAAGATGGTTGTTATGGCAACCATCCCTGTCAAGGACCCTGGGCAGGGCAAAGAGCGTCGTCACAGCACATCTGTTTCTCCTCTCTGCTGATTAGCTCTTGTTTGCAACAACAAGCAGATGGAAACGTAAAGGGGGGAAATTTTTTTTTCAGAAAAGAAGCAAATGTTTATTTTATCCATGAGTCTGTTTTCCAATACAGAAACTAGTCGCTAGCTGCTCTGGAAGGATGCTGAGTATAACGGGGTCCCAGCAACACGGGATGCTTCTCAGTGGGTAGAATAGCAACATGACGCATCTTTTAAAATGATGTGTCAAAAATTCCAATTTCAGAGCATCTTTCTGCCATACTTTTGTGTCTAGTTGGATGAATTGTTCCACTCACCAGGGGTGCATCTCCCACCATCTCCTATGAACACCTTTAAAACCAAGCAAGCAAGAGAATTTTCTCCATACCTCAGTTTAGCCATCTGTAAGATGGGGCTTGCATTCTCATGTGGCCTGGATAACCAAACTGATTCGGCGTTTACTCGGTAAGCAGATTGGGACATGGTGTCTCCTACACTTCTCCAAGCTTCACTTTTCTCAGTGGCAAAATGGAAAAACTAATATCCACCATTGAGAATGAACTAAAAGTACATAATAAGAAAGCACCTATGGTATGAGTCGATGTCGGTGAGTGAAGGTTTCCTTCCTGCTGTGTTCACACTTAGCAAGCTCCATATCCCCAAAACTCAGACACTCCACTGGACACCCAGTTGGCATGTGGCAGGGGCTATAGAATGAAGATCTGCTGGTTCTGGCCTAAGGCTCCCTCCTGCCAAGACTTAGCCCTGTAGTTGGTTAAGAGACCAGGGATAGCCTGAGCAGAGACACAGTGTCTCTATGACTGAGGACAACTCAAGAGTTCTGGGTGGCAGGCGCTTACCACTCATAATGGAAACATGTTAATATTTTAATAGCTGGCATGCCCATACCTCCACACACCAGCTAAATATAAGGTGTCATGTTAGCACGGTCTACAGATAACCTAATGAAAATTGAAATGACAACGTGGATTTCTTTTCCTGGACTGTCATCATTTGTAACAACACACACACACACACACACACACACACACACACACACACACATATCTCTGGTCTTCTGACTTTAGCCTTTATCTCAGGCATTGTTTTTTTTAGCATTAAACACAACTGTCTATTGTCTGTTTCTACTGCCTCCATTCAGTTCTTCCCAATGTGAGCTGGCAGGTTTGGTACAATGTCGACTGCCATCACCCCTTGCTAACAGAGAGTAGGTTCTATCCCTTTCTGTTATCCACAGGACATTACAGGATATAAATATGGGCTATATAATACTTCTGTAGATAACTAGCATGGATTAATCTGGAAATCTCTTAATGCAGTGAATTGGACTCCAGCCACCCCTGCTCACTACCACCCTGCATCCATGGGCACTTGGCCAGACAGAGAGCTGGGCTCCTAATTATGGCACTGAGGCAGTCACACTAACCAGCATCCTCACAGGTAAGCCTGAATATCTACAAACAACATGTAAACACCATGAAAATGCAAGTTGTTGTCATTCATATTGTTAATTAAGAGAAATAAACCATCAGGAGGCAGTAGAGGAGAAAAGAAACAATAAGCGACTGTCTGTGCTCAACACCCAATTGTGCAAACACACACACACACACACACACACACACACACACACACACACACACACAAAGGTGCCTTAGATAAAACTAAAATCTATAGCTAAGGCCAGACACCAGAGAGGCACACATGTGGTGTGTGTGTGTGTGTGTGTGTGTGTGTGTGTGTGTATGTATGTATCTGTGTGTGTCTTTGTCTCTGTGTGTGCATGTGTTTGTGTGTGTGTCTGTGTGCCTGTGTGTATCTTTGTTTCTCTCTTTCTGTGTGCATATGTGTGTATCTATGTCTCTGTGTGTGTGCATGTGTGTCTATGTGTCTGTGTGTGTCTTTGTTTCTCTCTGTGTGTCTCTCTGTGTGTCTATGTGTCTCTGTATGTGTGTGTGCTCACTCTAAACTAACACCTGTGATATTCGGAACTTGGGGGCACCGAAGCAGCTACCCAACAGCCTTAGAAATTTGAACACTGTTCTACAAAGAAAGGTTCCTGAGTATCTAAGGAGTTGTTACAGGATAGACTGCGTCCTCCAAATGAAAAATGTTGACGTTCTAACTCCCAGGAATCACATCTGAAAACAGGGCTACCATGGATGCAACTAGTTAAGATACAGTCAGGCTGGAATAAGATGGGCCCCTCACCCATGAGACCAGGGTCCACATGAGAAAACAGTCACATGAAGGCAGTGACATGCTGGAGGAATAGCATGATACCACAAAAGTAGAGACTACTGCTGTGTACTGCAAGCCAAGAAACACTAAGGACTGCCCGCTCATCCCCAGCAGCCAGGAAGACATAAGGGAGGGGGAGCTTCAGAGAGATTGAGGGCTTCTACATCTCATTCCCAATTTCTTTTATCATTGTTTTTATTTTAAAACAATTTTCTCTCGTTTTACATACCAATCCCTGTTCCCACTCCTTCCCCTCCCCCTGCTCTCCCCACCTTCTCCCGACCCCACCCTCCAACCACTCCTCAGAGAGGGTAAGGCTTCCCATGGAGAGTCAAGGAGGTCTGGCACATCACTTTGAGGAAGGGCCAAGGCCCTCCCCATTGTATTTAGACTGGGCAAAATGTCCCTCCAAAGAGAATGGGCTCCAAAAAACCAGATCAAGCACTAGGGATAAATCCTTGTCCCACTGCCAGTTGCCTCACAGACTACCCAAGCCACACAACTGTCACTGACATTCAGAGGGCCTAGTTTGGTCCTACACAGGTTCCCCTTGCTTTCAGTCTGGAGTTAGTGAGCTCCCACTAGCCCAGGTCAGATGTTTCTGTGGATTCCCCCAAAATGATCTTGACTCCTTTGCTCATATTATCACTCCTCCCTCTCTTCTACTAGACTCTGGGAGATGGCCCAGTGCTTAGCTGTGGATCTCTGCATCTGCTTCCGTCAATTGTTGGATGAAGGTTCTATGATGATGATCCAGGTAGTCATAGTCATCAATCTGATTAGAGGTGAAGGCCAGGCACCCTCTCCACTAATGCTTAGGGTCTTAGCTGGGGTCATCCTTGTAGATTCCCAGGAATTTCCTTAGAGCCAGGTTTCTTGCTAGCCCCATAATGACTCCCTCAATCATGATATCTCTTTCCTTGCTCTCCCTCTCTGTCCTTGCCCGCACTCTACCATCCTGTTCCCTCACGTTCTTCTCCTCCCCTCCCCTTCTCCCTCATTCCCAATTCGAACCTCCAGACAAAGAGCAGATCTATGTTGCTGGGTTACAGCAAACCCACGAATTTATTCCAGGTGCGCACAGCTGGCCCCAAGAGCTTGGTGCAATGGAGTCAAGGCAGGCTTCTATGGGGTCTTACCACACGCAGTGCTCTTTCCAGGGCTAACGAGGTGCTGGAGCCACTCCTGCCTCTCCAGTTACCACAGACTTGGTGCCTATACACCCATCACTGAGGCAGGCCCTGGATAATGAAGGCAGATAGCTTGCAGCAATCCTAGCCAGGAAGGTTTTGAAAACTGGGGTCTCAGGGCTGGAAGTGTAGCTCAGTGGTAGAGTACTTGCTTAGCACACATAAAGTCCTGGGTTCACGCCCCAGTATCAGTGGGGGAAAAGATACTGGCCTTTGCTGACATTATTGCGCTGCCAAATCACACTCTCTAGACTCACCAACCTCTGTTCCCATCATATGAAAACAGTTTTCTATTGTCTACGCTATTTTTCTCATGGGAATCTAAAACATATTTTCCATGTTGAGGTTTTTTTTTTTTCTTTACCACTTAAGATCACTGTGCCCACAGTGTGCTGCTTATGTATTTAGTTTTTAAGAATTTGTACTGATCTTGACGTTCAGACTGTCCCTTTTACTATGCCCAGCAATTTATTTCCCCAGCAGTATTGTTTCAAAGTGTGAGCACCGTGTATAATCCTCCCTCCCTGACATTCTGGGTTGATACCACTCTCTCAGCGTTCTTCTGTATCGGCAGTGCCTACCAACAGTGGTGAGAAGAAAGACTAGAGAATGTTGGCTAGCTTCTAGCAGCCTGAGCGAGCTGTGAGTCTTGATGGCTCATCAACATTTGATTGTAGTATGATCACATTCCATTAGCTACCTGGTTTGTAGACTAGCCTATTTCAATTAAATATCACAGTTACTCAAGATGGTGTCATAGAATGGAAGGAAATAATGGTTTTATTTCTCAGAAATAAAATAAGATCAAGGATCTTTCTATTGCATTTTAAAAGCAAGTCTAGGCCATCTGCAAGTCTTAATCCACCGGCCTTGTTAACACATCACTGTTGTTGCATTTCATCTAAATCCACTTATAGGAACTGAAGGGGAAGCATATACAATCGATATCATACACAGGCTTCACATAAAGACAATGCTAATTTGAACCATTGCTGATTATACTTTTCAGACACTGCATTTGACCCAAAGCACTGTTCACAGAGGAAAGCGTAAGTGCTTGCTGCACTGATCTGACAAATGGGATGTTGTTCCCATGGATGGATGGATATATATATATATATATATATATATATATATATATATATATATATGAAGGATCACGGAGCTCAGTGAGGCTTGGCTGGAAAAGGTGATGCTCTATTTCAAAACTTAAAGTGTGAGGATGATATATGTTAAAGACTGCAGGCTGGGACCCAGGAGGCACGCCAAGAGAACACCACATGGGGCCAGCAGACACCCGCTCCTGAGTGACGTTGTCAAGGACACACTTCTCAGATTTCCCACCTGCCGGCCCTTCCACTTCACTAGATGGGGAGACACTGGATTTCCCTGCTGAGAAGGGAGCCAACGCTGCCCCTTACAGAAAGATTCCTCATGCTTTACTCAACCCAACTGAAGGTGGGAAGCCACAAACACCTGAGAAATGCACAAAGCCTGGGGAGGGGCTCTTTTCATCTTGTCCTGTGGTGCTGAGAGTAGAACAGAAATGGCATCTTCCACGTTATGTCACCCAACAAGCAGAGTGACTTTGGTGAGGCTTCCCTTTCGGGACAGATCAATTGAAATCTAAAGAGGAATTTGCCGATAGCTTTGGAGCCTCCCTCGAACTGCACTCCATTTATCTCATCCCTGTGGCTTCATCGTCAGCACATTCATTTATCCAGAAAATAATCTTGGAGCGCCTACCCTGGGCCAGCAGAGAGTGGAGAGCCTAGTTAGCATCCATGTCCCCACTAAAGCTTCAAATCCTGGAGTCCTGCCCACCACTGTGCAGAGGTGACAGTGGGCTAATGGCAGGCTGGGGCTGTGACAGAGGCAGTGACAAGCTCCTACCTGGACATAAGTAAGAGCCTCACTGTGGGCTGGGGATGGGGGAGGGAATCTGTCACTCACTGCTGTTGGAGAATTAAAAAGCGAGTTACGGGAAAGGAATTGAAAATGAACCCGGACAGACAAAAAGAGGTGAGACTATGATAGGAGGGCTCTGCTCAGCACCCAAAGGAACTATGACCTCATCCTCCCCTGTGGTGCTCACAAGGTCCTTATGAAAATGTCCTTGCTCATTTTTACTTCAGTGCTTGTATTGATACAAATACGAACATCTCAGATCATCTGAGTGACTATTCGCCATATAGCTTTAGTCACATTCATTTACTGTGAAGCTGTGCCCAGCTTACAGAAAGCAGCAGTTAGAAGTCACAGGAGGTGTTTGCAAAGAAAGATCTGACTGGGGGAGTGGGAGGGATGCTAAGTCAGCACATGGTGGTAGGAATGCCAGACTCAAAGAACCCACTCTTGTGTGCCGAGACACAATCATACTGCAAAACGCAAATATCCACTCACAGCTAAACACCAAACTGAACTGGAATCCAGTTGCAGAGAAGGAAGAGTGATGAACAAAGGGGTCCAGACCAGGCTGGTAAAACCCACAGAAACGGCTGAGCTGAACAAGGGGAGCTCTTGGTCCCCGACTGATAGCTGGGAAACCAGCATGGAACTGATCCAGACCCCATGAATGTGGGTGTCAGTGAGGAGGCCTCGGAAATCTATGGGGCCTCTTGTAATAGATCAGTACTTATCCCTAGCATAGGAATGGACTTTGGGAGCCCATTCCACATGGAGGGATACTCCCTGAGCCTAGACACAAGGGGGTTGGCCTAGGCCCTATCCCAAAGGATATGACAGACTCTGAAGACCCCCCCCCATGGAAGGTCTCACCCTTCCTGGGGAGCAGAAAGGGTATGGGATAGGTAGGGTGTTGGGGGAAAGGGAGAGGAAACTGGGATTGCCAAGTAAAACAATCTTGTTTCTAATCTAAATTTAAAAATGGAGGAAACAAAAAAGCAAATATCACCTAAAGCAATAGCATCAGTCTCATTAAACTGCTGATTGGAAGGCTTTGTGACTTTTAAATATTTTTTTTACAGATCTATAAAAATATGACAAAAAGTTTAGATCTAGATTCATACATTTTAACCTATTTAAGAAACATTTACAATAACTAAATACTGTAATCTGCCAGCTTTTTGTTTAAAGTAGGTCTATTCATTACCCAAATTAAAAACAAAAAAAAAAAAAAATGGAAGGCCGTAAGTGGTAAGGAACACTGAAGAAAACTGAGCAGAGATTGGTGTGAGCTACCTTGCTGTCTTAGGAGACCACACGGGCTACCATACAGAAACGTGAATGTGCAGACAGATTGGAGTTGGAAAGCCATCTGGGGGTGGGGGAATGACCGTCTATGTCCTCCAATTTAAAGAATCTATTTGCTTTCTCCCAGAGAGCTTCTTTCAGCTAAAGGCCGGAGTGCTTGGCAATGAAATGCTGACCTGACAAGCAAATGCAGGGGTGACTCACACATGCCTTACCCAGCCGGAAAGTTCCCTACTTCTGCATGCCTCATCTCTGTATTGAGGGCAGAACTAAATTAGGACCAAATCCTGTTCTACTGCGGAGAGCTCACAACGTACACAAGAGAAGTTGCTACGTACGTGTTAGAAGCAGCCAGGGGACACTGCCTGACGCTCTGTAGGCTGCTGGAGCTGAAATGAGGCTCGACACCAAGCCATGGGTGTGGGCTGCATTTGTCTAGGAAAGGTGGTTGTCCCTACTGTAGACAAAGACTGGATGGACTTGCCAAGCCAAGACTCTCTCCTGGAGGGTCACCTTTACCTAATGGCATGAAGACACCCTATGAGCTGACTATGACTTAATCCTGATTCTCCGAGACTGTCTTGTCAGCATCACTCACCCACGAGGATTTTTAGAGTTCTATAAGGATAAGGGATTTTCTTCCTGAAAATTGTAGAGAGCAGGAGTCTTGCCTATAAAAAGGCACAACACCAAATTCATTGACAAGTGCAAAAAGCTAGATAGTTCCTGCTTACCTCAGGGGCCATCCAGAATGGGGTCCCAACTGATGTGTTTCTCCGAAGACGTGTGCTTGTAAGTTGAGCAGAGACACCTATGGGGAAAGGGTATTAGAATTCAGCAGTGAGCATAGATAGAGGTTGGCAATGTTTTCTATAAGAGTTTAGATAATGTCTATTTTAGGTGGTATAGTCCCTGTCACAATTAACTGCTGCCATAGCGCTAAAGCAGCTACAGAAAACATATCGATGAATAAGTGTAGCCATACCTAAATAAAACTTCATTTATGGGTGCCAAAAACTGAATCAAGTACAATTTTCACATGTCATGATCTATTCTTTTGAAGTTTTAGCAGTCATTAAAAATAGAAAAATCAAACTAAGCATGGTAGTACATGTCTGCAATCTCAGGACTTGGGATCCTGCTGAAGAAAGAGGATCAAGAGTTCAAGTACAGCCTGGGCTAAATAGTAAGTCCGAGGCCAGTATGAGCTCTATAACAAGAGCTGGTCTCAAGTTACAATGTCTGTATATGTACACATGCATAATTCTTAGGTCATGGTTGCATAAAAACAGAAGTTGGGGCATATTTGTTTCATGAGCAGTACTTTGCCAACCCATGAAGTTTTAGTCATTCTATCTAAATCATCAGAGCCCATATTTCCTAATGAACATTCCTGTTCATATAGCTGCAAATTTGGAACAGAAAGAAAAATATCAACAACTGTGATCAACCCAAAATATCTTTCTATTATGTTTCCCAATTATTTTAGATGATTTCTTTAATAAGTGCTTCATTTTTTGGAGGAGGAAGATTGACAAGCATTATCTATAATAGTGTATCAATGTAGACACAAAAAGATTCCAGGCCTTATCTAGCCTACAAGACTAGAAACTTGGCAAGAATGCAATGCTTCTCAAATGGAAAAAGAAATTGACAGCATTATTATCTAAAGCTCAATGCTGAAGACCTGAATTTTAATATTATTCCAATGTCTTTTTATGACCTCTCCTCTCTGTACCATCAAATAAAGTGAAAGTAAATGTAGCCTGGATGAAGAGTCCAGAGACTTGCCTTCCAGGTCAATTATGCTTTTATTAGTGCTGTGACTGCCTCATCTTTGAGCCTCCGTTTTCCCATCTTCAAACTAGGATAATGGCAACAATCATACCTAACATATGGTCTTCTAATACCAAATGTGAGAATAAGTATGTCATGTACTTTATAAATGTAATGTATTTTCTACACTAAGCACGAATCTAGAAAATGAGGAATGTTGGCACTACCGAAAATAAAGACAAGAACTCAAGTCTAAATGTAGTATGCTGTTTATCAATGGACACACACCCTAGAGAATTTAAGTCCTGGATGATGTTCAGAGGACCCCCGGGCTGGTTCCTGGATTTGCCATTTGCATTCTCTCTATTAAAGAGCCTGGAAGGGCTGCCATCTCCCAGCTCCCACACTTGAGATAAGGATTCTGCTGTGTTGTCCAGGCTGGTCTCAAAGTCCCAGACTCAAGTGAGTCTCCCACCTCAGCCTTCCCAGTAGCTGGGACTATATGCATGTCATAGTACCCCAGATAATCCCCACTGTGCCAAGTCCTCCATAAGAATATAGTAAACAAGCAATTACACATTTCTAGCTTTAATTTCTAGAAATTTCTTACAGCAACTCAATCTTCAGGAACTTTTTACTGGGAAGATTAAGAATATTTTATCTCTCAAAGCTTATAAAGTTGGCATGTGGATAAATGGATTTTAAATCCTACCCTTATCCTTGTAGGCTATCTCCCTTCTGGCCTATTAAATGGCCTCAGGGTCATGTGGAAAATACACAGCACATTGCTACAATTCTAGTATTCCTCCAATTTACAGAGGAACACAGCTTCTGACAACTGGCTTCTTCTGCCCTTTTTTTTTTTTTTTTTTTTTTTTTTTTTTTTTTTTTTTTGGTTTGCCTCTTAAAACACAGACCAACATACATACCTAAAGCTACTTCATTTTTAAAATGTATTTGTATTTTTATGTGTGTCAGTGTTTTGTCTGTCTGTATGTGCGTGCACCACATGCATGCAGGAGATCGAGTAGGCCAAAAGAAAGTGTCGTGTTACCTGGGACTGGAGTTACAGACAGATGTGAGCCTCCAGATGGGTTCCGAGAACAACAGATGCTCTTAACGACTGACCATCTCTCCAGCCCCAACTTCATTTATTCTTAAATAACTTCTTTCCCACAAATAATTTACAGACACGTTCTTATTTTTAATCTTTTTAAATAATTTATTTGCTTATTTTTATTTTATGTGCATTGATTTTTGCCTGCATGTATATCTGTCTGTGTGAGAGTTTCATATTTCCTGGAGCTAGAGTTTCAGACAGTTGTGAGCTGCCATGTGGGTGCTGGGAATTGAACCTGGGTCCTCTGGAAGAGCAGCTAGTGCTCTTAACCTCTGAGCCATTTCTCCATCCCCTACATACACATTCTTATACCAAATTATTTCCTACGGTGAAATAACGAATACTAAAAACCACCAGTTTGTTTTTACTATGGTGACATTGGTAACATTTTGAAGTGTTCTAAATGCAGTATTTGTAGCTAGCATTGAATTTATTTAGAAGAGTAAACCATTCCATAGGCCGAAACAGAGGAAAACTAAATAGCTAGTTGGTTTAGGACTATCAAAACAGAACGCTGGGAAAGAGTCAACATTCTCTGGATTCCGATGACAGCGTCTATATTTCCCGTGAATGTTTTCAGGTCAACGGGCCTCACATGTGGAGGCAGTAGTCAGAATTTCACATCTCCCAGGCCCAAAGGACGGGTTTACCTTCTGCGCACTGCAAATAAGTATGCCCAAGGCTAGAGAAAGTCATTTTAAAAACCAAACTGCTTTCTCTTTTCATATGCAAAAGAGAGATGAAAAAATGTAAATTACAGACAATTGCCCTGAGGTGGGAAACTTTCACAGAAAACAAAAAACAAACAAAGCCAAAACACCATTTTCTGTAAAGCTTCTCTTTTGCAACACTTTTATTTTCTATTTTTAATAACATTGCTCTGAAAGCTGAAAATAATTAACAAAGAGCATCTCCGAGGGCGATCCATCTGGAAAGCCCCCTACTCTCCAGCCCGTTTGCCTGCAAAGTCCCTGAGCCTGTGGTGCAGCAGAGAGGCCCCAGTCTTCAGAGACTGCAATAAATTGTCCCCTTCGGCTAAAACTGCATACATCAAGAAAACAAACGACACAGTCATTACCAAAGTCAACGAGCTTAACTCCTCCTTCTGCTGTCAGGAGAACGTTATTGCCCTTCACATCTCGGTGGATGATTCGATGATGGTGCAAATGCTGAAGGCCCTGCACGGTGTCCCAGCACCACAGCAGGACAGAGAGAGAGAGAGAGAGAGAGAGAGAGAGAGAGAGAGAGAGAGAGAGAGAGAGAGGGAGGGAGGGAGGGAGGGAGGGAGGGAGGGAGAGGGAGAGGGAGAGGGAGAGAGAGAGATCAGAGCTGTCAGCAAACCAATTCAACAGTCTCATCAAAGTCCATATCCGTTATACCATCCCCAGGTTTAATTCCCATTGTTAATGTGCAATGAGTAGCCAAGCTGTGCACAAATTGTCCCCTCTTACACCATGAACATTCTTACCAAGAGGGCTCCGTACAGAATGTAGGAGATCACAGCTTCATCCAGCCGCTCGCCACATCTCAGGAGGCCCTTGACAAGCTCAGTGACAGAGCCCCCGTTACACAGCTGGGAGAGGAGATGGGGGACAGAGAGGGAGCCAGAGAACCCAAACAAAAAGAAAAGACAAACACATTTAGAAGAAAAATCAACTGATTGCTGACAATATGGTAAATTTGCAGATCACAGAACTCTAGACTAAAATAATTAAATTGCGAATTTTTATTAGACAACCAAATCAAGTTCTTTGTATATGTGAATTCTTTATTCAAAGTAATGGTTTATGAGTGAACATGCCGATACCAAAGGCTGACTTTTTAATTGCCAAGTCAAACATAAAAGCACAAGTTATTACTTAGAAATTAGAAAGAGAAAGCGTATCTGTAACCATGGTAACTTACTGGCTACTTTTCACTTTATGTGACTATTGTCTGGTTTGTTTGTTTTAACATGAATTTTTAGGATGAAAAAAACTGAAGAGGCAAGACGAATGCCCTTCATACCAGACAAGAGACAAATCTCAACAATTTCAACCTCTTCTGCCTCCCTTGCTGGCTCTGCAAGCATTGGGGCTTGGCTGGTAACTCTTCTAAAGCTGTCAGGCCTGGGATGTGCTTGGCTTTCTCTGGTTCAACTTGAGGCTTTAAAAGACTTTAAGCCTCTCTAGTTCCCCCTCTCTCTCTTCTCTTCCTCCCTCCCTCCCTCCCTCCCTTCCTCTCTCTGTCCATAATTTAAAACACCCTAAGATTTCACCAGCACGCTGTCCTTTACCATACAGTGTGTATCACCAAAGTTGAGTACAGAGAGCGGACCCTCTTACTCTCCCAGCAATGTCAGGGTTTTCAGGGAAAAACTATACTAATTGTAGAGTCAGTGTGGGTTTGTTACAAGCCACCTTAAATTAGAGGATCTGTCACTGTTAGAAACACCCTGGAATTGTAGGCAGCATGATGTCCATGCACCCTGCCCTTTTCTGGGGAGCAAGGGGCTCTTATCCATGTGGCAGCCACCCTTGAACTTATGTAAAAACCCGCTTTAGAGACTTGGGATCCCTGGGGTGCTTTGTCTGAAATAAGTAAGCTAGGGAGTGTGGGGTGCTCCCCTGCTGGAGTGGACTGGCTTTCTTACATAATGAAGCCAGAGGAAGGGCAAATCAGCAGCTTGACTAAGGGAGACAACGACATATTAGGATCTATTCAACTCTAGTTATGAACAACTGCAGCATTTGATAAAGGGTGAGCATATGTTTCTGTCTGATATGGGTACCATCCCTGCTATCTATACATTTGGCAGACTTTTGTATAGTAACAATCAAATAGCCTGGAATGAAATGCCCATGCTTTTAGCCTTTAAGTTGCTTACAAGTATGTGACTAAAACTCTAGTAGGAAATCCTTAAAATTAGCACAAAGTTGCCATCAGGAATTATTTTGCAGGGACCCCTAAAACAATGAAATGTTTGAAGATTATGATGACCCTTTGGGTTTGAGACTGTATCAGGCGACCTTGAGGTCAGCAGTCTGCCAATATCAAGTTGAACTGACCACTCCACCCCATTGGCTTTCATGTCACAGATGTTGTATTCCAATTCTATCTTCCTATAGCTTAGATGTTGAATGTCCCCCAAATCTTATCTGCTAACAAAAAGTTGGCATTATTGGATGATGCTATGGCCTTTTGGAAGAGAGGCCTTGTGGGAGGTTTTACGTCATTGGGGCATACCCCCAGACATGTCTTCTGGCCATTAGATAAGCAGTTTGTTCTACCAGAGTTCCCCTGCCATCAGTACTCCCAGACCTTCCTAGTGATGAACTGGAACCTCTGAACTGAGTCAGATATTTTGTCACAGTGATGGAAAGACTAACAGGACTGTCATCCAAAGAGCTCCGAATTCTTTTCTCTCTAGCTGTGTGTTACAAGACCCCAAAAGGACAAATAACATTCATTGTTTCTGCTCCCAGTGGCTGCAATTAGACTTTTTATCACCTATTACTCAATCCTGAGATGACACAGTCCCCAGCCTCAAAGTGCTCTTTGCCCAGAAATGGGCACATAAATAACTGAGGATGCCCTATGAAGGGAAGGCATGTCCAGGGAGGAGGGAGACCTCTGTCGAGGGAAGATGAGAGGGACAGCCTGAGAAATTCTTCCACTGGCAATAGCATTGCAGACATGGAAGAGCATCTAGGGCAAACAACTGGGGCCATCTTGTGCAAAGAAAGGGAGTATGAAAGCAGAGAGGTGGCTTGTGTGTTTGATTCTAGATATTCGGCTCTTGGGTCACAGGGAGGTGGCAGGGGAAGCAAAGAGTGGGCACTACCACTCTATACTGTGTCTACTCCAATACATGAGGCACATGAGTGGCTAGAGAGAAGCTTTGGACAGGAGGTCTCGGTGTTTAGGTTTACATTCTGGAGAGATCATTTTGGCAGCAGATTGGCAGATGAACTGAGGACAACAACATCAAACATGAGATATTCAGCCGGAAAATTGGAAACATCCATGGGGCAAAGGACTGAAGAGACAGCTTAGTTGGTGCCTTTTCTGGGTTACTATTGCTGTGATGAAACACCATGACCAAAGCAAGTTGGGGAGGAAAGGGTTTCTTTGGCTTATGTTTCCACATCAATGTTCATCATCAAAGGAAGCCAGGACAGGAAGTCAAACAGGGCAGGATCCCAGAGACAGGAGCTGGTACAGAGGCCATGGAGGGGGTGCTGCTTATTGGCTTGCTCCTCATGGCTTGCTCAGCCTGCTTTCTTATAGAACCCAGGATCAGCAGGCCAGGGATGGCCCCACTGACAATAGGTTGGGCCCTCCCCCACCAATCACTGATTAAGAAAATGCTCTACAGGCTTTCCTACAGCCTGATCTTATAGAGGTATTTTCTCAATTAAGGCTCCCTCCACCCTCTTGACTCTAGCTTGTGTCAAGTTGACAGAAAACTATCCAGCACTGTTGGTAAAGTTCTGGTCATGCAAGCATGAGGGCTTAGATCTAGATTCCCATCACCCACATACAAAGCCAGGGAGGCAGTGCATATCTATGAAGCCAGCATTGGAGCAATCAGAGGCAGGTGCATCCCTAGAGCTTTCTGGCCAGGTAGTATTCCTGAACTGGTGAGCTCTTGGTTCAGCGAGAGATCCTGTCTCAAAGAATAAGATGGAGAACTACTGAGAAAGATATTGACCTCTAACTTCCAAACATATGTGCACACGTGTGGACTGATGCTCACATATACAGCACATACACAAACAACAATCACCAAGGGAGGCAGGACCCTAAGTGGAAAGTGAAGGCACAGTCTTCATATACAAAGAACTTTGAGAAAGTACCAGTGAAACTCTGTGCCCCTCTGGATGCAAAGCATGAAGCAGCTCCATCAGGACTATTCCCCAGCTGGGATCCCATCTCATGGGGACATGTGTTTTCTCCTATTGAAGGGGTGTGCTAAAATACTACCGAGAGGACATTTCAATGCTGGGTGTTGACCCAAGCTAATGCAATGCTGGAAATTCCCCTCTGAAGACTCTTGGTAGTCTCTCTCTTTCTGAGTGTGACCAACTGTGTGACTAGGACCTCTTCAGCATGTTTTACTTAGGCAGCAAACTTGGAACCTTTCTTCATCACTTCAGAACTTAGGAAGGGATTAAAAGTAGCTATTTGTCAGTGGGATCAAAATTCAGCTGTGAATTTAGAAAAACAAAACAAAACACAAAGAGCTCTTACTCAGCCAGTGCCTTTTGTTCAGTAAATGTCAGAGTTAAAAGCTGTCTGACTTTCCAGAATTCACAGAAATGTAATTAAACCATTCAGGGTACATTAAGGGAAGCTGCCCTGTGAAGCTGACAAGTCCCCTAGCAAGGCTTTAAGAGGGCAGCCTGTGGGTTACAGAAAAACACTGTGATAACCCAGAAAAGAAGAGAGAGCAACTACACACTGACAATTGTCTAGAGTGGAATGAGCTGAGCCTTTTAAAAGCAAAACAAGAAATTATATTCAAATGCATCAAATAAAATAATCTCCTTAGAGATGTCAAAAGGTACACAAGCATCCTGCCCCAGCCCTGGGGGTTGGCACAGAGCCCATCCTTCCCACCCTCTCTGCCACCCATCAAATTCAAATATAGAGGTGTGTCTCCACTCCACAGTTCCTCCCTATGCCCTCGGCATTCAGGAAATGAGGCAGCTGGATGCACCTAGAATTTAATGAGCATTTTTCTCCAAACTAAGAAAAATAGAAGATAGAATTTCTGTGTCTCATTTTCAAAACATCATAGAATATTGACTCAATCACAGTGTGTGCGTTCATCAGGACAGTCGTAACTTCAAGCAACAAAATGTTCCTTGTTCAATAAGCTACCAATTTCCCCCTATGTTATTAAGAAGTGGTCCAGGCAACACAGTCGCCAGACCTCTATTCCAGCCTCAGCTCCAACAGGCAAGTATCTCCTAGACCAGTGTGTTGGTTTGACTCGGTGAGGTGGCAGAGTTAAAAAGACTTCTTTCAGTGCCTTGTGATCAGTAGGCTGTCAAGGTCTTTCAAGGGTGTGAGGTTCTACAAAGAGCATAAAACAGAGTCAAATTACTTGAGGAGATGCTTGTAGGAAGCATCCTGTCCACCTCTCACTAGTCCAGCTCAGTTTGCCACTTGAGTAAGGACAGATAATCTTTATTTTACTGAATACTAGATCAAGTTTCCAACTTGCAACTACACAAATGAACACCATGTCTCTTGGGACCCAGGTGCTCCATTTCCAACAGGGAAATGTTTACTTCTTGAGAGGTGTTTGGACTGGAGGCTTCCAGCTCCCATCTCAGTCTCCCCTGGGTGTGTGAGTGTGGTGAGTGGGCAGGATCACTCCCACCAACTGTTGCTTAATTCTCTTGTGTTGAACACAGAAAGCACGAGCCTATAGATACAGCTCTGCTTTTCAAAGCTCTTCCCTTCCCCTGTCGGAAGTTGACTGTCCTTCATCTTACTGCAGCATCCCATCATTGCACTCTAGACTCTCCAGAGCAGCTACCAAATTCAGTGTTCAGGGCCAATCCCATCCTACCAACCCTTTTCCTCCACCAGCATCCTGCCCAGACCCCTGCCCTCAACATGATAGACTTAATTCATGCTGCAACGTCAATGGGTGAAAATGGCTTGCTGTTTAATACTTCCAGTGACATTTGGGACTAGACCTGACTTCTAGCAAGATTTCAATAGAGTATATGCTCCCCCAATCCATCTTCCTTCTCTCCTCCTCGCTCTTGCTTTAGCTCGGCAGACTCTGAATTTACACTTTTCAGGGTAGGGGAAGAGATTGTTATTAAAGTCAATTATTTCACTTAATTTAAAAGCAACGTTTTTGCTTTCTTTTGCTTTGAATTTTTTCTTTATAGTCCTTTCATGGCACTCTAGACTATTTTTCAGAAGATGAACATTTGATCATGCTGAAATGATTGGTTTCTACCTGTCAAGGTTTTTGTTCTAAAAGGAGAAAAAGAAAGTTGCCTCAGTACATATTAGATACCATTTTCAAATACTGGATGCCTCTCAGAGTTCTAATTCCATATTATATCCTATGTGGGTAAGAGAAAATGAGACATGTTTTTTGTTGTTGTTGTTTAATACTTACTTAAAACAAATGCACATTGTCCAACACATCATGCATAAGCGTATCATCTACATGCCCTCCTGATGCAGTAGGTGTCTACCAAGAAGGGAGCTTTGTTTGCCTCCAACTAACAAATCAGTAATGAGCTGCAGAGCTGGCAGTTTTATTTGCTTTTCTTTTTGGAGCTGTGGTGATTTGAGGAGCTTGTTAATACCCTTTTTCAACCCTCTAAAATCACCCCGTGGAATAGCTGCTCCCTGGCCCTCTCATCACATCTAGCAGGAAAAGAGCAAAGGCAATATAAACTTAATCTCAGCACAATGGATGAGAAGAACAATTCTAAACACATTGTAATTTTATTGTGCGTCTCCTAAAGCAGACCTTTAAAAGCTATAGGTAGAGCAGAATCATGGAGGCACACTGTGGCCTGCCATCATCCAGCTCTGTGGTTAGGGAAGAGTACTGCCACCCCAGGCAGTGTCACCAACAATCACGTGCTAAAGGGCTGACCACCATGCTGTTGGGAGGCGGTGGCACTTTGAGTGTATAAGGCTCCATGGAGGAAGTTAAGTCACTGGTGCTCTGCCTTTGACGTCGATGTCAGGATGCTGGCCTCTCTTTTTTTCCTCCCTGATTTGCTTCCAAGCCACCGTGAGGTAAACCATTTCCTTTTCAGTTTGTGCCCATCACGGTGCACTAATTCTTCACGGGTTCAAACGCCTTAGGATAGAAACCTCTCTAATCATGAGCCAAAACAGGCCTTCCCCTTTTAAAGTGCATTTGTCTCAGATGTTGTGTTATAGTAAAGGAGAGCTGACTGACACACATAGTTCAAGCCTGCCATGTAACTGGTCATGGTTATGTAGTTCCCCTCTCTGGTCCTCTGGCCATCGATGGAATACCAAGAGACTGAAACTAAAGAAAATACAGAGTTCTGCCACTGTCAGAAGTCTAGTAACCCTTGTGTTTCTGAGGCTTGTGGAAGCACTGGACACATCCGGCTACCTAGCTGCCTGCTACCAACAGCCCACGCTGGGACACAGAAGGAAGCATCCAAAGCCACCAGTTTTGGCAAAACCACCTGCAAAATGATAAATGCCAGCATATCACATGCTGAGGGATAAGTCCCTCAATGTCTCTGAGTGGCCTCCTTACCTGCCCCAGGTCAGTGGGGGAAAGCAAGAGGATATTTGGCCGGGAGCCATCAGCACATGGCTCAGGTCACAGCCTGATTCCTCCTCATTATTCACAGCTTCCCTGGCTGCCTTGGGTGCACCCAAGGCCTTGTGTCTGCCATCTCACCTGAGCAGGAAGAGCATTGGCTCATTAGCACCCTTGGCATGAGCAGCCTCCTGTTTGCCTAGTAGCACAAGGAAGCAGACCCTTGACAAACCATGGGGAAGCCCTGAAGGCTTCAGTTCTCCCTGTCTGAACACAGAGCTGTTTGGAGTAGGGTGGGATGTATAGAGAAGAGGATGAGTAAAAAGGGAGATTATTTTTTTGTCACTGTATTTCCTTGATGAAGTTACAGTGAGGGACAGAGCTCTGACGGAGCTAAAGATGAATACAGAGACTCACACAGTGCTATTCCTGAACAAAGCATCGGGGTTGCACAGCTTTGTGGCAAGATAAAAAACAGAAATCTTCTCAGGCTGGGGGTGAAGGGTAGGTGGTTAATGAAACTCAAAACATGATGGGAGAATGTACATATGGTTGAATATACCAACTAATGTCTCAAAGATGGTTCATAAAAGTCAAAACCCCTGCATTGCTAGATTGCAAGGAAGGCAGCTGATGTGACAGAAATATTGAGACTAGCTTCCTGCAGATTATCACACTTGGATATAATAATGAATTCGCCATCCATGGTTGCCATGACAGCCAGCGCATATTGTCCCATTCTCAGGCTTTCCAGATCCAAGAAGACTGGGACGAGAGGCACCAGTCAGTGAAGGGAAGGTGGCTCCTGGACTTCTTTAAGGTGTCCACATGAGTCCTCATGCTCCTGTATCATCCTGATGACCACAGGCAGGGAGGTGTGAGCTAGTTCAGAGGGGCTGGGTCCAGGCCAAATCAGGGTGGGTCTGTGAGGATGAAGGAAATGGCCTGTCCTGTTGTCCTTGTTCTCTTCAGTATTGTGGGGAGTATAATTTAGGGGATGTGGTATTCCACCCCAGATGACATTCATTCCCATTAATAAAGGGTAGAAGAAGGGACAGTTGTGTACATGTCCCCTCTGCACAGCTGATGCTCCTGGAAATGTCCACTGTCCCCACCCCGGCACCTTTCACTAGGAATTGCCCCCCACTGCAAGGGACTGCCCTCCTGGAGTCACCCTTCCTGGAGGGCAGAGGTACAGTTGAGGACAACTGTGAATAGGCTCCTGGCTGTCGGTTTCTGTGGAGAATTAGCTGAGGCTGTGATCGGTCTCACTGCTGGTTAACATCTCCTTGCCCCATTGCCTTCCTCACTTCTCTCTCTGCTAATCTCTTCCAAGGACTCTCACAAACCTTCCACACACAGCTCTCGTCTCAGTTTTCAGGAGCTGCTAAACATGAACAGCCAGATACAAACAGCGCAGGCCAACTGCATCACAGGCAGAGTTCGAAAGGGGCTATACTAAGTTCGAACACAAATTCTGTAAAATGTTTCCAGTTTATAAAACAGAATAACATTTTCCAACTGGATTCCTAGATTCACTCTGGGTTAGAAGAAAAGAGGGTTACATTATTTTTTTGAAGCAGACATAGAAGAAACCCCATTCACACAAGTTGCAGTACGCACCACAGTGTCTCACACCAGTTCAGGTGCCTGGTGCACAGGAGGGATCCACTCCTCCAACCTGCAAACAGGCTGGTCAGCACAGCACTCACTTGCCCCCAGGACTCAGCGCTCTCTTCCATTCCATGGTTACCCAACAGGAGCCTCTTACCTCCAGGACCAGCCACAGCTGTCCTCCCACACAGTGATCCACTTTGTAAAACATCCCGTAAAACTTCACAACATTAGGGTGATTAGGAAGAAACCGCAGAATGTTGTATTCAGCCTCGATCTCCTCATCCATATCCTAAAAGGGTTAAAAAAAATAACCCATGCCTGATTTAGATGGGGTATAAGTACAGAAAGGACATTGTTATCAAGTCACCAATTAATAAAGCAAACTGACGATGAGTTTGAGGGATGAGTTTTAGGGTTTTTTTTTTTTTGTGTGTGTGTGTGTTGTTGTTGTTGTTGTTTTTTAAATATGATCTCACTATGTAACCCAGGAGAACCTCAAACTTACTATGCACAGCATGCTGACCTCCAACTCAAAATCCCCCCAAGGCCTGTACCTCCCAAGTGTGTACCACCTTACTAGACTCTACTTATATTAAAGTCATCATTGTCAGATATTAAAAATACCCAGGAGTAGCTTTACTGATCCCAATTCCAACCCTTTGGTTATTATAAGCAATAACATTTCTTTATAATATTTTTCCTCAACTGTATTATTATAAATATCTTCTTATTGAAAAATGTCTAAATGTTCAGAGGTTTGCAGGGGCCCCCACAAGATACAACTTCTCTGTGCAGACCAGCGCAGAGCATGGAGACCTTGGCGCTTTGAGAGAAAATATTACCTCAGATGATTGAATATCATGAGTCTGGTTCAATTTGTGACTTACAGAAAGAACAGGGAGTGAAATATAGCTTTTTTCCAAAAGAATAATTTTTAACAGCCCAAAACACTAATGCCAAAACAGCAATGAAACATGCAAGAAACCAAAGTCCAGGGAAGTCTTGTTTTTGTTTTTGTTTTTTTGAGGCAGGGTATCTTTGTGTAGCCCTGGCTGCTCTGGAATTCACTTTGTAAACCAAGCTGGCTTCTCTACCTGCCTCTGTGCCCTCCAACTCCCAGCCCACCTCTACCTAGCCCCCACTACCATGCACTGGAATTAAAGATGTCCCCACAATGCCCAGCAGATCCACCAAAGTTGTTTTTTGGTTTTTGGTTTTTGGTTTTTCGAGACAGGGTTTCTCTGTGTAGCTTTGGAGCCTATCCTGGCACTCGCTCTGGAGACCAGGCTGGCCTCGAACTCAGAGATCCGCCTTCCTCTGCCTCCTGAGTGCTGGGATTAAAAGTGTGTGCCACCAACGCCCTGGCCTCCAGCAAAGTTTTAACTCTAAACCAAGTCCTTTCCTTCAGAGGCGCTAATAAACCAGGATTAATTTTGAGATTTCCTGCCAGCATTCATGAAAATGATCCCTAAAATCATGAAAGGAAATTGCAAACCTAACGTGTCAGAAACACCAACCAGTGGTTACAATTCCCTCCAGTACTCACACTGACAGGGTCCAGGATCTTCACGGCCGCTAGACTCCCGTCTCTCTTGTTGGCTACCTTGTAGACCTTGCCATAAGTGCCTTTGCCAATCGTCTCTATAATCTCCCATGTGTCCATGGGGTCTGGGAGGGATTCCAATCCAAGCATCATGGGGTTATAGTGAAATAATCCATACAGGTGTTTCCTGTTGAGAAATTGTATCATGAGCAGTGGATCACAGGACTGAAACAGAAGTGATTTGTTTCATAGTGTGTGTGTGTTTTTTTTTCCCTTCTGTATTTTTTGTTCCCTTCTGTATTTTCAAGGAAGGAAAGGAATTCAAAGCATCTGTAAGAAATGACAATAGACGAGAGTGGAGAAGTAGCAGGACTCCAGCACACACTAAAAACATCAATGTAAAGATGATCTAGGCACTGTAAGTGAAAGAAAGGTGTTAGGAGGGAGGAGAGGGGCTGCCATGTCTGAGTGGCTGTCTAGCTAAGTGGCAAGACTGGCTGCTGCCAGGGAAAGCAGCTGAAAGACAGCAAATCTAAATGCTTGTCCCCACTTACAGCAAACTTGACCATGGTTCCCAGATGGTTGCTGGAAGTGAATCCCCACTCTCTGCGTGCAAGGCCACAGGTGCACATACCAGATGCTGATCTGTGCACGGGACCTGCTGACGAGCCGAGCCTGTGCCCCACCCATCCACACAGCAAACACCTCACATGCAATCACACCATGTTGCTGATTGGAGCTGCCTTGCTTCAAGGACAGAGATTTCAGAGTTCAGTAAGCCAGATATACAACTGATGCTATGAGAAAATCCACTCCTGATCATGTGCCCTCAGGCTGGAAGGAGTGTCTTAACCTAGGTTTGCTTCTGGACCCCACAAAAGCAACCCAGGTTCCACCAGCAAGAACCATTGCACCAAATTCCCACCCCCAGATTTCAGCCTTGTGGTGAGTATTCCTATTTGCATTTCTCTTTTCTAGATAATTCTCCCAGAACAAACTCTGTGACTTGGCACAGGATTTTTTTTTCCTTTTGCCCTGATAATTGGGAACATTGCAAGAATATTAAAGCTGAGAACCGTGACACATTCCTATATCCCAGCGCTCGGGAGGTGAAGGGAGAAGGGCCACCATGTTGAGTTCAGTTCTGAGCTACAGAGTGAGTTCCAGGCCAGTGTCACACCCCCAACCTACGAGCAGAGTGTGTGTGTGTGTGTGTGTGTGTGTGTGTGTGTGTGTGTGTGTGTGTGTGACGTGTATATCTGTGATAGTTCATCATCACTATAAATTTGATAGGGTTTGGACTCACCATGGAAACTTGTCTCTGTGTATATCTGTTAGTGTTTCCAGAATAGTTTAACTGAATAGAGAAGATTCACTCTAACTGTGAGTGGCACCATCCAAAGGCCTGAGGTCCCTGAACTCTGAAAAAAACATAAAGGGGACTGAGCAGAAGTGTTCCTCTCTCTCTCTCAGCATCCTGACTGTGGATGCCATGTGCCAGCTGCCCCATGCTCCAGCTGCTATGATTTCCACCACTGAAAGGAAAAGTATTGGCTCAGGACCCTCAAAACCAAGTTCACAGCACAAAGGAGATTTGTTTGCCCCAGAGGGACAGTGGGCAGGGACAAGGGACAAAGACAGGAGATAGAAGAAGAAGGGAACAAAGGAGAAGGGAGAAAGGGAGCAAGAAAGAGGGGTAAGGCCTTTTGTCCCCTTGTGGGAGCAGGACAAAGAACTGTCTCCATAGGTAAATGATGGTTCATAAAGGTAAAGGGGTAACCCTATGTTAGGATAAAGTGCTTTATTTTAATTGGGCATATTAATTGGGTGAGCCAAAGGGGGCGGCTGTTGATTGCTGGACTTCAATACTTCGATTACTGGACCATGGTAGTCAGCATCAGGAGGAGGAAGTGGTCAAATAAGGGCATAGACCTTGGTGGCTAGCTTTAGGAATGTAATGGTTTTTAGCAAGGCAGAGGGAATGAGAGAGAAGGGCAAGACCTGCCACAGCCATGATCGCCATGCTCGGGCTGGCCAGAGTCCTTTCACCATCATGGAGGATTGAATTCTAGCTTAAACCTTGAGAGAAAACCAACCCTTCCTTTTGTCCTTCGGGTATTTTGTCAAATCATTGAGAAGAGTAACTAAAGCAAAAACCATGACCAAAACCCCACACAAAACCAAATCCAAGTCCTGTTCTCCAGTGTGCCTGCAGCCAGTGCTATAAGGGCTGGGCCAAGCCAAAAGTCCAGCTGGTTGGGCAAGTCCAGCTTCTGAACACTGCTTTCAAGGTTTGGAGGGGTCAGAATCTCTCCTCCCACCCAGCACTTCAAAAGTCAGTCTTCCTCCCTATTTCTTCACCTCGTTTGAGGGATCTCCACACTTTTCATGCTGTTAGCTACTAAATACTTCTAAATTACCCCCTATTCCCTCTTCAACATTTTTAAGAGACACTCAATAACAGTTCTGCGAGTGAGAAAACAGCGTCACTCACTCCTTATCAAAGTGAACCAATTATAGTAGAAGCAGAGGAGAAGTATTCAAGTCCAGCCAGGTACCGATGTCACTGGGCTCCAGGGTAACTGTGATCTTTTGTAAAGCTGGCAGTCACCCAGGGATGGATGGGAAGTCAAGACTGTCACAGACTTTCTTTACTGCCATCAGAAGAACTGAAGGGAACTAGTTATCAAAGGAGGAACTTTCTCTGATATGACTCGCTGTCCTTTGCTTTGAGACTCTTGTGCTGCTGTTCTCGTCGCTGGGACAAAATATCTGGGGCACAAAAGAGAGGCCTATGGCTCAGGTGATACAGCCTGCTGTGGCAGGGAAGACATGATGGTAGGGGCAGGACCAGCTCCGTAGGCAGGAGTATAAGATGCCTGGTTACAATGCAAGTAGCAGATAGGAACCAAATGACTTGGGTAAGAACACAGTGGGCTGTGACCCTGCCAGTGATCTACTCCCTCCACCTAGGCCCTTCTGCTAAAGGTCCCACATGCTCCTCCAAACAGCATGGCCAGCTGGTGACCAAGTAGGGAGACATTCCTCATTCAGGCTGCTTCAACAACCCCTAAGCCTCCTGGCCCCTGACAGCATTCTCTCGCTGAACTTCCACATGAGCAAAAAAATGAGACAAGCTGGGCTTGGCCAGAGGGGCTGAGGAGATACCTAGACCAGAGTCCATCAGCCATTTGTCTTCCGCATTTAGGGCATTATCTTCCCACTTCTACTGAGCTAATCTAGAGCCTCTCACAGACATGACCAAGGATTTGCTGCCTAGGTGACTCCAGATCCCAACAAGTTGTCAATCATGTTAACCTCTCAGGTAGCCCATTCCATGTACTGGGTCCTGTGCTGAATACAAAGGAGACCATGGACTAAGAACAGCATTCATCTCTCTCTGCTTGCGGACTGCAAATGCAATGTGACCAGCTGCCTCACGTCCTGCTACCATGGCTTCCATGCCAGGGTGCATTGTACCTACAAACTCTGACCAAAATAAACCCTTCCATGTGACAATATATTATTTATGATCTAATAAAGCCACTGAAGATCAGAATGCAAAGCTAGTCACAGCCATAGAAACTGGGCAGTGGTGGCACACACCTTTAATCCCAGGACTCAGGAGACAGAGACAGATGGATCTCTGTGAGCTCAAGGCCACCCAGGGCTACATGAGAATGAATCAGTCTAAAAGAGTAACAGAGCTCACACCTTTAATCCCAGCTCTAGAGAGGTATATAAAATAGGAGCAGACCATTCAGTCTCTGGCAATTGGTCTCCAGACACATTGAGGTCAGGATCACCCCAGCCCTGATAGAGGTTGGAGCTCTCTGGTGGCTTAGCTGCTTTGCTTCTCTGATCTTCAGCTTGAACCCTAATGTCTGTCTCTGGGTTTGTATCATTTGTGCTACACATCCATCCTTAAGTGGCTTTGTTAAGTGTTTGTCACAACAGAAGACAAGTAACTAGTACATGGCCTTACCATTATCACAACAACTCCTCAGAACTCTGAACAAACTGCCAGAACCATCCTGCCCCACCACAGCCCCCTGGCCAGTTGGGAGAATCAGCTAGGAGCACAGTTCTTTGCCTCGGTCTCTCCACCTGCATCACAGAGTGGCGGCAGCTGCCCCACATCATGTTCCCCCTTTATTCACAGGACTGCTACTTGGAAGATGACAGTGCAGTGAGAGTTGAGAGCACTCAGGGAGCACCTCCAGAACACAGCGAGATCAGCCTCAGACCCCAGTAAGGTTTAGAACACACTTCCCATTTTGTATTTTACTTTTGATCACAAATCAAATGAGTTTTGCTCTGATCGGTTATTAATTTCAGACCTGGGCAGAACGATACTGTTTGAGAATGTGGTAGCAGGAGTATAACCAGCCCCCAGACCTTAGCACAACTGATACCATGTTAGAGGCAGCATTCTGACCTTAAAACCCTGCACGTAGGCTCTAACACCTGCCAAAATGGGAAAAAAGACTTAATCCATCAACAACCTAGTCCATAGTTCCAGGAAGGTCCCTAAATGTACTAACCTTGCCTTTTGGCTTCTGTTCTGCTTCTTGCTAACTGAAATATGACAACCAGGATGTGGTTTTTGTGAATAAAAAACTGAAAAGCTGTAAGGCTTAGGGCTGCATGATTTGGGCAAATGCCCCATGCAGCATAATGACTTTCTTTTTTGGCTTTAAGAGTGTCCGGGTAATGAGGGATCAGGAAGATCAAATTGGGAGAAGAACAGAGAAGGAGAGCAAGAAAAGAGATACCTTAATAGAGGGAGACAGTATAGGTTTAAAGAGAAATCTGGCTTTAGGGAAATGTCCAGGGATCCACAAGGATGACCCCAACTAAGAATCTAAGCAATAGTGGAGAAGCTACCTTAAATGTTCTTCCCCTATAATGAGATTACTGACTACCTTAAACGCCATCATAGAGCCATCATCTAGTACCTGAAGCAGAAGCAGAGATTCACAGCTGAGCACTGAGCCAATCTCCTGGAATCCAGTTGTAGAGAGGGAGGAATGATGAGCAAAGGGGTCAAGACCATGCTGGGGAAACGCACAGAAACAGCTGACCTGAGCAAGTGGAACTTCACAGACCCCCCAATCTGACAGTGGGAAACGAGCATAGGACCGAACCAGGCCCCTTGAATGTGGGTGTCAGTTGGGGGACCTGGGCAGTCTATGGGGCCTCTGGCAGTGGAACCTGTATTTATCCCTAGTGTACAAAAGGGTTTTGGGAGCCCATTCCCTATGGAGAGATACTGTCTCGGCCTAGATACATGGGGAAGGGCCTAGGTTCTGCCCCAAATGATGTGTCAGACTTTGATGATCCCTCATGGGAGACCTCACCCTCTCTGGGGAGTGGATGGGGGCTTGGTGGGAGTCATGGGAGGATAGGAGACAGAGGGAACTGGGATTGGTATGTAAAGTGAGATTGTTTTTAATTTAAATAAAATTTATTGGGCTGGATGTTGGTGGCACACGTCTTTAATCCCAGCATTAGGAGGCAGAGGCAGGTGGATCTCTGGGAGTTCGAGACCAGCCTGGTCTACTAATCGAGTTCCAGGACAGCCTCCAAAGCCATAGAGAAACCCTGCCTTGAAAATAACAAAAAAAATTATCTTAAAAAAAAAAAAAGAGTGTCCATGTAGTGGTCCAGGTGGGCTTACTTCTCAACAGGAGAGGACCATGGAGACCATCAGATCCATGGGGAGAGGTGCTAAAGAGAAGCTCTGCAGCTCAGGCAGAAGAGGACAGGAGCCAGTGCTTGCCTGCAGCCTCTGTGGGAGCCCTATAGGGTGACTAGCCACCCTGTGTTGCTGGGATGGCCTCTGTCTTAGTACCAGAAGTTCTACCATCTAGGAATGCTCTCAGAGCAATTTTGTCACATCAGCTTCTGGAGCCTTCCATGGACATGCACATTAATAGCAGAGCATTAGCAGAAAGCCACCTGTTGAACTCATCACCTCACCTCCATGACAGCCGAATGCTGTCACCCTCTCTAATGAATACTTTGAAGTCTCAACACTCAGTATCTGATGACATGTCTGTATTGGGAGGCAGAGCCTTCATACAGGCAACTGAGGGAAAATGAGATCGTATGGGGGTGTGGTGAATGCGTTATGACTGTGTCTGTATAAGAACAGTAAATTAAGGATCAGACACAACCTCAACCCAGCTTCAGGAATACCAGGACATGGTTAAACTAAGCTCCATTGTTTAAGCCATTCAGTCTGTGGTCCTTGGTGGCAGCAGCCTTTGTGAATGACTGCATCCTATTTTACAGAAGAAATTGAAACCCAGATTGGTGTCCCAGCCATTCAAGGGCAATGCAGAAATGGCAATTCAAGTTTGCCTTGGCCCAGTCCTGAGACCTTTGTTCCACAGAACAGAGCAGTATAAGACAGTTAGCAATGGCTCGTTCCTTCTGACCTACTGCCCAAGTACTGAGAAGTTCTATCAGGAAATTCCAATCACAGGAGACGCTGCCTATACTCCTAGGAACAACAAAATAGGTGCCCCAAACCAGCACAGCTCTTCCCCAGAGGGATTCATTTCCAGTGGGGACTAATCATTCTTAGACAAGGTTAAATAATGGAATGATAGAACAGGGCATTTCTCACAGTCATGCCTGTCTTCAATCTTTGAAATCAATGCTGACTCTGTAAACTCTCTGCCAATTGATTAAACACCAACCAAGCAGCAGCTGTCCCTACAGCACTGGAATGGAGGTGGTGATCTAGTCCAGGGAAGCAGCTGGAACAGCCCTTCCGACAGCTCCAAAACTGTTTCTAGCAGGTCAGCCTTGGGGGTGGTATGTGTTCTGTTTGCCTGTGCTGGGGCACAGCAGGGTTAAAGTGCAGTCTGCCATCATAGTTAACATAGAAAAGGCCAGGAGTAGTTTGTAGTAACAGGGATTAAGCTTTGACACTCAGGACACTCTGAAGAAGCAACTGGTGTCCTCCTACAGTCCTTCATATACAGAGACATGAAATCAAAGGGTAGCCTCTCAAGGCTGACAACTCCAGCTATGCCAGTTCCAGTCACTGAAAATCAAAGACAAGGGCTATGTCTATCTGGGATGAGGTGGATGGTGACCCTCATCCATGGTGGAAGTTTGCTACCCACTCAGAAGCCCTATGGTCTCTGTTGTGTCTCAGCAGCTACTCAAGGAATTAATAAGCATGCTTTGTAATATTACATCAGTCAATATCACAAATGGAATTCTCATCTAGACCACACTCTGGGAGCAAAATCCTCACCACCCCCCATATTCCTGTGGCATCTGACCCCTTCTTCTACCAGGAATAGCCAAGTCAGTAGCAAGGCAAAGGATCTTCCCTCAGATGGGCATTTCTGTTCAGAAAGTAAGAGTGACGAACACAGTTAACTCAGAATGAACATTCTCCTACCTGCCCACAACTCACCAACCTAATGTCTAGGAAACACAGACTTCTCATTACCTAAGCGCCGTCTAGACAGACAGATACTCATTTAATAAAAGACTTCACTAATAAAAGACTTTCCTGACCTTGGAAACTCAAAATGACATCCCACAGCTTCCTTTTTTTTTTTTTTTTTCTCTATAAAACCAATTCCTGATGGGCAGAGCTGTATATCTGGCATTTGAGACAATGCTGCCCCTGCTCCAACACACACATATACACACCTACACACACCTGATTGTGGCTTCTAAGATTTTCATTGTGGTATTCATTGTACATAGTGCTGTGTTAGATAAGGACTTTAATCACACAAATTCATATTGCACTTTGAGCATAGCCCCTCTTCACTCCCTTTAGTCCCATTTTCCCCACAGACAGTTACACTTCCATTTTCATGTCATATGCACACACAATATTTTATCTATCTACATACAATCTAGTGTGATAGTTAATTTTGGTTGTCAACTTGACATACTGGGTCAACTGAAGAATTCTCTCCATCAGATTAGCCTAGGAGCTGATTGTTAATTGATGTAGGAGGGCCCAGCCTGCCACTGTGGGCATACAGCAGGTGGGCCTGCACTGTATAAGACAGCTGGCTGAATATTAGCCTGGGAGAAAGCCAACAAGCAGCACTCTTCCATGGTTTCACTCCAAGCTCCTGCCTTGAGTTCCTGCCTTGGCTTTCCTTGATGACAGATTATTAACCTGTAAGACAGGACAAACTGTTTTGTCTTCCAGGCTGCTTTTGCTCAGTTTTTCTCCCAGCAGACAGAAATCAAACTAGAGCATCCCGTAACCACAAATGAGAAAAAAACAAAGTATTTGTCCTTTTTAGATGCTTTGCTTTGTATGATTATCTTCAGTTGTATCCATTTTCATGCAAACCACATTGCTTTATTCTTTATGAGTGAAAAACTTCATTGGGTACCCCACACACCACATTTTCTTTATCCATCCCTTTGCTTTGGGACACAAAAATTGGTTCCATAACTTAGCTAGTGAGCATAGCTGCAATAAGCATCACTGAGTAAGTGTCTCTGAGACATGTTGACTTAGAGTCCTTTGGGTAAGTATCCAGGATTGGTAGGCAGAGCTGGCTCACAAAGTAAATCTACTTTTAGGTTTTTGCTTTTGTGGGCTTTTTTTTTTTTGAAAACTTCATACATATTTCCATAGTAGCTGGGTTAGTTTACACTCCTCCCAGATATGAGTTCTCTTTTGTCCACATCATTGCCAGCCTTTATTGTCTACCCTTAAAAAAAACTACTACAACTTTTTTTCCTATTATCTATAGGTATTTATTTATTCATTTATTTATTTGTTTTAATATATTTGAATTACAAACAAGATTGAATTACATGACAAGCCCAGTTCCCTTCTCCCTCCCTTCCTCCTCTACCACCCCCCCAACTAAAATCCTATCTGTCATATGTCCTTTCTTCTAATCTACACCTGACTCAAAACCTCTGCATCCTTCCTTTTCTTCCCTTCTCACTCTCATAGCTCCCTCCGCCCTCTTCCCATGTTCTCAGTTTGCTCAGGGGATGGTGACCCTTTCCCCTTCTCCAGGGGACAAAGTTTGTCTCTTTTATGGTCTTCCTTGTTAACTCTACTACAACTTTATTACAAAGACCTTGCAAATAAAAACATCTCACACACTTAAGTGAAATTAACCAGACCCAATATTTATACATCTTAGTGAACGTCTATACAGCTAAAACAGCCAATCTGAAACAATGGAGCTTCACTTTTTAAACATTCATTTTATTTTTGTGTGTGAATGGATGTGGATGAGTGTGTGTAGGCATGGGAATGGGAGAGCAGAGAGTGGAGAGCGTCAGATGCCCTGGTACCGGAGTTACTGTAAGTCAACTGACATGGGTGCTGGGAATTGAACCTGGGTCCTCTGTAAGAGCAGTAAGTGCTCTTAACCACTGAGCCACCTTTCCTACCATGTTTGTTTTCTTCACAACTGTCATCCTGACTGCGGTGAGATAAAATTCTAATGTAGTTTCACGTTTGTCTGATGGCTGGTGAGTTTGAATGTCTTCTCATGTGCATTGGTCTTCTGTTGATAACTGTTTAGTTTTCTTAAATCTTGGTATAGCCTAGACATTAATACTCTGTCAAATGTATAGCCGAGGGTTTTTCTTCCACTCTGAGGGCTGTCTAGTTACTCAGTTCATTGTTTCCCCCACCTTGCAGAGGTTTTTTCCATTTCAGAGGTTCCATTTGTTGATTGTTGGCTCTATTTCCTAAGCGACTAGAATCCTGTATACAAAGCTTCTCTCTCTTCCTGTATCCTGAAGTGTTCCTCCTCCACCCAACAATATTTCAAAGTTTTTCTTCCTGAATCCTGAAGTGTTCACCCTCATCCTCCCCCCACCCCCAAAATGTTGCAGAGTTTCAGGTCTTACAACGTTGTTGATCTATTTGGAGTTGATTTTTGTGCAGAGTGAGAGGGACCTAGTCTTGTTCTACATGTAGACATTTGATTTTCCCAGCACCGTTTACTGAAGAGACTGTCTTTTCTCAAATGTGTATTTTTGGTAACTTGGTCAAAAATCAGGTGCCTATAGCTGTTTGGATTTATATTTGTGTCCCTTATTCTATTCCATTGATCTAAATGTCCACTTTTGTGCATGTCCCATGCTGGTTTTGGTATTATGGCTCTGTAGTATAACTTGAAATCAGGAGTGGTGAAATCGCCAACAGAATTTCTTTGGCTATTCTGAGACTTTTGTGTTTCCATATTAATTTTAAGATTTTTTTTTCCTAGTTCAGTGAAGGGTGGCATTAGAATTTTGATCAAGATTACATTGGATCTATAGATTGCTTTTGATAGTACAGCCATTTTCTCATTAAATCTTTTCAATTTGTGAGCATGCGAAGCCATTCCACTTTCTGATGTCTTCTTTAATTTTGTTCTTCAAGGTTTTCATTATAGATGCCTTTCACTTCCTGATTAAGCTTATTTCAAGGTAGTTTTTTCTGTTTTGTTTTGCTTTTGGAGCCAGTGTTAAGTATGATTGCTTCCTTGATTTAATTCTTGGTGTGTTTGTTACTAATATATAGGAAGCTAACTGATTTTTGTGTTATTTTGTACTTTGCAACTTTGCTGAATATGGTTATTAGATCCAATAGTGTCTACTAAAGGATCTTACAGAGAGAATCAGTTCATTTACAAATAGAGATAATTTGACTTCTTTTCTATTTATTTTCTTTTTATTTCCTCTTCTTCTGTTATTTCCTCTCTTCCTCGAGCAATAGCTCGAGGTAAGATGTCAAGCATTAAACTGAAAAAAAGTGAATGCCCTTGCCTCCTTCCTCATTTTAGTGAAAATACTTTGTTTTCCTCAGTTAGTATCATATTGACTATAGGTTTGACATATATACCCCTTATACTTGTATTTGAAAGTAAGTTTCTTTTATTCCTTGTATCTTCAGAGCTTTTATCATTATTTTAACATGGAATTTCTCAAAAATGTTTTTGGGGAGGCTGGAGAGATGGTGCAGCAGTTAAGAGCACTGGTAACTCTTCCAGAGGACTCAGGTTCAATTCTCAGCGACCCATGGGGGCTCACAACTCCAGTAACTCCAGTCTGAGGGGATCTGATGCTCTCTTCTGGTCTCTGTAGGCACCAAGCACTCAAGCAGTATACAGAGATACAGGCAGGCAAAACACCCACAATACAGAAAACAGTCAAGTAAATAGAACCTTCTTTTAATTTGTTGAGATGAAAATGTGTTTTCATCCTTGAGTCCACTTATGTAATGTATTACTTATTCATTTGTGTATATTGAACTATCCTTAAGTTTCTAAAATGAAGCCAACTTGGTCATAGTTTTATATTTCAGACACATTCTTAAATTTCATATACAAGTTTGGCGGCGGGTTCCAAACATGGAACACCCAGACGCAGCCCGGGCTCCATCCACCGGCCCAGCTAGGCGAGGAACTGTTTCCGGTTCCAGTTTGTCCTGGCTGCTCAGAGTCACCTGACCGCAAGCGACCTGCATGCCGGACCATTTCGGCGGCAGGTCCCGAACTCGGAGCACCCAGAGGCAGCCCGGCCTCCATCCGCCAGCCCAGGACCATGCACACCCAAACACTGCCAACACCCAGGGAACAGTGACACCTCCATTCACGAGAAGAGGACCGACATCAGAGTATTGGATCTGTTTGCATCTACCAGAAGAGAACCTTGGTCGTACACCCACCAGGAAAACAAGAAACTCTTGCTACACCCACCAGAAGAAAGGATGAGAAGAGGACAAGGTAAAAACACATCCAACAACAGAAAACCCAATATGACACCACCGGAGACTAGGACCTATACACCAGTAAGACCTGAACATCACAATGCAGATGAAACAGAAAAGAATGGCCTTCAAAACAACTTCAGGAAAATGATAGAGGATCTCAAAGAGGACATGAGAAAATCCCTTAAAGAAATGGAAGAAAAAACTAACCAAAAAATACATGATATCAATCTTCAAGTCAATCAATATCAATCTCTCAAGGAAACAGTTCAAGAACTAAAAACTGAAATAGAGACAATAAGGAAAGCACAATCTGAGGGAATGCTGGGAATAGAAAAGCTGGGTAAACAATCAGGAACTACAGATGTAAGCATAACCAACAGAATACAAGAAATGGAAGAGAGAATCTCAGGAATTGAAGACACACTATCGGAAATAGACTCATCAACCAAAGAAAATCTTAAGTCCAACAAATCCCTATCATAAAATATCCAGGAACTATGGGATACTGTGAAAAGACCAAACCTAAGAATAATAGGTATAGAAGAAGGTGAAGAAATCCAACTCAAAGGAGCAGAAAACATATTCAACAAAATCATAGAAGAAAACTTTCCCAACCTAAAGAAAGACATACCAATGAAAATACAAGAGGCCTACAGAACACCAAATAGACTGAACAAAAAAAAAAAAAAAAGGTCACCTCGCCACATAATAATAAAAACACCAAACATAAACAACAAAGAGAAAATATTAAGAGCAGCAAAGGAAAAAGGTCAAGTAACCTATAAAGGCAAACCTATCAGAATCACACCTGACTTTTCCTTAGAAACTCTGAAAGCCAGAAGGTCCTGGATAGATATTCTACCTACACTAAGAGACCATGGATGCCAGCCCAGACTACTATACCCAGCAAAGCTTTCAATCATTATAGATGGAGAAAACAAGATATTCCATGAAAAAAACAGATTCAAACAATATATATCCACCAATCCAGCCCTACAGAAAGTATTGGAAGGAAAACTTCAACCCAGGGAAGTTAACTACAACCAGAAAAATATAGTCAATAGATAATCCCAACTTACCAAGAGCCAAAAGGAAAAGGGGACAGAATCCCACACATAATCTCGTCACCATCACTAAATCAAAAACAAACAAAAATGAACAATAATCAATGGTCATTAATATCCATCAACATTAATGGTCTTAACTCCCCTATAAAAAGACACAGATTAGCAGAATGGATAAGAAAACAGAATCCTTCCTTCTGCTGCATACAAGAAACTCACCTCAAACTCAAAGACAGATGGTACGTAAGAATTAAAGCTTGGGGAAAGATCTTCCAATCAAATGGACCCAAGAAACAAGCAGGGGTAGCAATCCTAATATCCAATAAATTGGACTTTAAACTAAAATCAGTCAAAAGAGATGAAGAAGGTCACTTCCTACTCATCACAGGAGAAATCCATCAGGATGAAGTCTCAATTCTGAACATTTATGCCCCAAATACAAAAGCATCCACATTTGTAAAAGAAACGTTATTAAAACTCAAATCACACATAAAACCGCACACACTTATAGTGGGAGATTTCAACACCCCACTCTCACCACTGGACAGAAACACCAGACAGAAACTTAACAAAGAAACAAAAGATCTAATAGAAGTTATGGCGCAATTGGACATAACAGATATCTATAGAATATTCCACCCAAATACAAAACAATTTACCTTCTTCTCAGCACCACATGGAACCTTCTCTAAAATCGACCACATACTTGGCAACATAGCAAACCTCAACAGGTACAAAAAACTTGAACTAACCCCCTGTGTCTTATCAGACCACCATGCTTTAAAATTAGAATTCAACAACAACACAAACCACAGAAAACCTACAAACTCATGGAAATTGAGTAACACCCAATTGCACAATTCATGGTCCTGGAAGAAATAAAAAAGAAATTAAAGATTTCTTAGAATTCAATGAGAATGGGGACATAACATACCCAAACCTATGGGATACTTTGAAAGCAGTGCTAAGAGGAAAGTTCATAACGCTAAATGCCCACATGAAGAAACAGGAGAATAATCACATTAGAGAATTTACAGCACAACTGAAAGCTTTAGAAAACAAAGAAGCCAATACACCCTGGAGGAGCAGACGCCAGGAAATAATCAAATTGAGGGCTGAAATCAATAAAATGGAAACTAGGAGAACAATACAAAGAATCAATATAACAAAAAGTTGGTTCTTCGAGAAAATCAACAAGATAGACAAACCTTTATCCAAACTTACCAAACAACAAAGAGTGAACATGCAAATTAATAAAATCAGAAATGAAAAGGGGGACATAACAACAGACAAAGAGGAAATCCAGAGAATCATCAAGTCATACTTTGAAAACCTATATTCCTCAAAATTTGAAAACCTAAAGGAAATGGACAATTTTCTAGACAGATTTCACTTACCAAAATTAAATCAAGAACAGATAAGCAATTTAAATAGACCTATAACCTCTAATGAAATTGAAGCAGTCATTAAAAGTCTCCCAACCAAAAAAAGCCCAGGGCCAGATGGCTTCAGTGCAGAATTCTACCAGAAATTCAAAGTACAGCTAATACCAATTCTCCTCAAAATATTCCACACAATAGAAGCAGAAGGGTCATTACCAAACTCTTTTAATGAGGCTTCAATAACCTTGATATCCAAGCCACACAAAGACACAACTAAGAAACAGAACTACAGACCAATATCCCTCATGAACATTGATGCAAAAATTCTAAATAAAATATTGGCAAATCGAATCCAAGAACACATCAGAGAAATCATCCATCCAGATCAAGTAGGCTTCAACCCAGGGATGTAAGGATGGTTCAACATACGAAAATCCATCAGTGTAATCCACCATATAAACAGACTGAGGAAAAAAATCTCATGATTATCTCACTAGATGCCGCAAAAGCCTTTGACACAATCCAACACCCCTTCATGATAAAGGTCCTGGAGAAATCAGGGATAACAGGAACATACCTAAACATAATAAAAGCAATATACAGCAAGCCAACAGCCAATGTTAAATTAAATGGTGAGAAACTCAATGCAATTCCTCTAAAATCAGAAACAAGATAAGGCTGTCCACTCTCTCCATACCTCTTCAATATCAAGGGAATACAAATCGGAAAGGAAGAAGTCAAACTCTCACCATTTGCAGATGATATGATAGTCTACATAAGTGACCTGAAAAACTCAGCAAGGGAACTCCTACAGCTGATAAACACCTTCAGCAAAGTGGCAGGATACAAGATTAACTCAAAAAAATCTGTAGCCCTACTATATACAAATGACACATTGGTGGAGAAAGAAATCAGAGAAGCATCACCTTTTACAATTGCCACAAACAACATAAAATACCTTGGAGTAACACTAACCAAAAAAAATGAAAGACCTGTACCGTAAGAAGTTTGAGTCTCTAAAGAAAGAAATTAAAGAAGATACCAGAAAATGGAAATATCTCCCATGCCTGTGGATAGGCAGGATCAACATAGTAAAAATGGCAATCTTACCAAAAGCAATCTACAGATTCAATGCAATCCCCACAAAATCCCAACACAATTCTTCACTGACCTTGAAAAAACAATTCTCAACTTTATATGGAGAAACAAAAGACCCAGGATAGTCAAAACAACCCTGTACAATAGAAGAACTTCTGGAGGCATCACCATTCCTAACTTTAAGCTCTATTACAGAGCTATAGTCCTGAAAACAGCTTGGTATTGGCACAAAAATAGACAGGTAGACCAATGGAATAGAATTGAAAACCTTGATATTAACCCACACACCTATGAACACCTGATTCTCGAAAAACAATCCAAATATGTACACTGGAACAAAGAGAACATCTTCAACAAATGGTGCTGGCATAACTGGATGCAAACATGTAGAAGACTACAGATAGACCCAAGCCTTTCGCCCTGCACAAAACTTAAGTTAAAATGGATCAAAGACCTCAACATAAACCCAGCCACACTGAACCTACTAGAAGATAAAGTGGGAAATACCCTTGAATTAATTGGTGCAGGAGACCACTTCCTGAACATAACACCAGTAGCACAGACACTGAGATCAACAATTAATAAATGGGACCTCCTGAAACTGAGAAGCTTCTGTAAGGCAAAGGACATAGTCAGCAAGACAAAACAGCAGCCCACAGACTGGGAAAAGATATTCACCAACCCCACATCTGACAGAGGGCTGATCTCCAAAATATACAAAGAATTCAAGAAGCTATTCTCAAAAACACCAAACAATCCAATTAAAAAATGGGGTACAGAACTAAATAGACCATTCTCAATAGAGGAATCTAAAATGGCTGAAAGACACATGAGAAAGTGTTCAACATCCTTAGTCATCAGGGAAATGCAAATCAAAACAACTCTGAGATACCATCTTACTCCTGTCAGAATGGCTAAAATCAAAAATACCAATGACAGTTTATGCTGGAGAGGATGCAGAGAAAGAGGAACACTCCTCCACTGCTGGTGGAAGTGCCAACTTGTACAGCCACTGTGGAAATCAGTATGGCGACTCCTCAAGAAAATGGGAATGAGTCTACCACAAGATCCAGCAATTCCACTCCTAGGCATATACCCAAAAGAAGCACATTCATATAACAAGGACATATGTTCAACCATGTTCATAGCAGCATTATTTGTAATAGCCAGAAACTGGAAGCAGCCTAGATGCCCCTCAACTGAAGAATGGATAGAGAAATTGTGGTACATTTACACAATGGAGTACTACTCAGCAGAAAAAAACAATGGAATCTTGAAATTTGCAGGAAAATGGATGGAACTCGAAGAAACCATTCTGAGCAAGGTAACCCAATCACAAAAAGACAAACATGATATGTACTCACTCATATGTGGACCTGCTTTATGATACATAATAGTGACCATGCTTTATCAGAGCTGTTTTTAATGATGTTGCTCAGAATGGTTTCTTTCCAGATGATGATTGAGAAGCTAATTTTAAAAAAAAATGGTGCCAAGTACCACAAGAATAACAGAACTGTGCTGTTTTCTGGGATTTTGTTTTTTACTTTTTGTTGTTTGTTTGTTTGTTTGTTTGTTTTGTTTTTGTTTTTTTAAAATGGAGTGTGCTGGATGTCTCTACAATTTTGTTCATATGACTGCAGAACCTGGAAAAGCTGTTGCTGCTATTGATGCATAACATATTGTCATTATTGGTCTTTTTATATAAATATATATATAAGCTAATTTAAACTCAAATATGTGATGAATCCAAGGTGTTTCAGTGAGTGCTCACCTGTGCATGCAAATTTGATTTCATCTTTAGTAAGTAGTAAAGTTATATGCTTGCCAAAAAAAAATAAGTGACACACTGGAAGACAAATGTCACACAATTTCAATTTTATGTGTAACCTAGAAATGATGAACTTATGGGAACAGAGAGCAGAATTGTGGCTATTAGGCTTCAATGTGGGTCTTTTAACAATGGGGAAATGATTGGTTTAAGGATATAAAACTGCAGTTGGACAAGAGGCATGGACTCTGTGAAGTCTTGAGGTCTACTGAGAGCATGATAAATATGGTTGATAACAATATGCTATATTTTAAAAGTTGTGAGATAGTATACTTTTAGTGTTCTCAAAACAAAAATGATGAATATGTGTGATATAACATGTTAATTGGTTTAATTTAACCATGCCATTGTGAACCTACTGTATTATTTATCATAATTGTGCATGACTTTATTTATTAGCTAAATAAATGAATGGGAAAAAATTTCATGTACAAATATTTTACTGGGAATGTTTTGCGTCTATGCTCATAAGGGAGATTGGTGGATTGTTTTTCTCCTTTGTTGTATTTTTATCTAGTTTTGGTATCTGGGTAATATTGGCTTCACAAAAAGAATTTGCAGCATTAATTCTTCTTTTATGTGTGTGAAATAAATAGTTCAGGATTCGTTCTCCTTTAAAGTCCTGGTGGCATTCAGTAGTAAATCTGTCTTGTCCTGGGATATTTTCAGTTGGTAGATGATGATGATGATGATGATGATGATGATGATGATGATGATGATTAATAATATTTCAGTTGTCTCATTGGTTGTTAGGAATCTGTTTAAATTGTTTAACTTAATTTTGGTAAGTTGTATGCAAATTCGTTTTTTAAATATTTTCTGCTATGGTAAGTGTAAGTTTTTAAAGTACATTCTGATGGTTTTTCTGAACTTTATCATTATCCACAGTAATGTCTCCCTTTATGTGTGTGGTAGGGGCATGCACAAGAGTGTGTGTACACACATGGAGGCCGGGGGAGGAGAGTGGGCGTCTCACTCTAGCACCTTCCACATTATCTGCTCAAGACAGGCTCTGTCTCAGAACCAGAAACTTGCTGGCTCAGCTAGGTTGGCTGGCCAGTGAAATCTCAGTGTCTGCCCGTCTCTGTCCCCCAGTGATGGGGTTACAGGCACACGCAGTCATGCCTGGCTATTTACATGGGTTCCAAGGATGTAAGTCCACCTTTTCATTTGTGCACTGTGTAAGTGCTGTTTTCCACAGAGCCGTCTCCCCAGCTCCAGTGTCTCCCCTTTCATATCTGATTTTATCAATGGGGCTTCTCTTTCTTTCCTTTAGTTTGGCTAAGGATTTGTCAATCTTGTTTTCCTTGTCAAAGAACCAAGTCTTCCTTTGTTTTATTGATTCTTTGTGTTGTATTATATTGTCTATTTCTATTTCATTGATTTCTGCCTTGATCTTCATTCTTTCTTTCTGTCTCCTGATTTGGGTTTTGGCTTGTTACCAAGTCCCAAAGGTACACCATTAAATTGTGTTAACTTGAGTTGTAGTATAGGAAGATGTAGCTGTACTTTCCCCTGCTGTTTTCTCTGTATCACAGAGATTTTAGAATGTTGTGTTTTCTTTTTCCATTCTGTTCTATGATTTTTTTTTTTTTTTTGGTTTTTCAAGACAGGGTTTTTCTGTGGCTTTGGAGGCTGTCCTGGAACTAGTTTTTGTAGACCAGGCTGGTCTCAAACTCACAGAGATTCGCCTGCCTCTGCCTCCCGAATACTAGGATTAAAGGCATGTGCCACCAGCACCCGGCCTGTTCTATGAATTTTTAAAAAATTCCTTCTTGATTTCTTAAGTGATACATTCATCATTCAATAGTGCATTGTTTAATCTCTGAGTTTGTATATGTTCTGCAGTTTCTCTGGCTGTTGATTTTTAGTATTATTCTACCTTGATCAACTAGACTATTAAGAAACTATTTCAATTTTCCTTTGTCGGTTAAGATTTGATTTGTATCCTTTTGTATGATGTGTTATAGATAAAGGCCCCTTAGTGAGGACAGCACCCTTCCAATAAAATTCTGTTGACAAGAACAAGCACACTGACATCATTGACGTGTCTATTGTCTGAGGTGAGTAGCCAGGAGACTGATCTTGAGAGAATAGCTCAGTTCATAAGACCAGGGACTAGCCCACATATGAGCATGCCACTGAGGAGAACTATCCCAACCTTTCTGAGGCTAAAAGCCTCACCAACCTCAGGAAGGGAAAAGTCTACTGGCCCCAACAAGAAGCCTTAACCTTCTGGAGGAAGTCATGTCCCGAGGCCCTGTGAGCAATCTGCTCACTGGCTGCTGGGTGATCTCATGCCTGCCTGTAAATGGAGCACACAACCACACTTTATCTCATCAAGACTGAATGTCTAAAGACTTCCCAGGAGTGTTGGTTTCAATGAGCAGCAGAGGACATTCTTTTAAAGAATGAAACGTGGTATAGTTTGGCAAGCATCCTACCATGGAGATTTATTTCGTTTCCTTATATTGGGAGTGTCATAATAATAAGCAAGCCTGACATAGAGCACCCCATGCCCTAAGAAGCAGATGGCCAGAAAGTTCAGCCTGAGCATGCCCAGCTCCTGACTCCCAAGTAAGGGACTAACAAAGAACAGGACTGCTCGCCAAGCAACTCTCAGCAGGTACAATAAGCAAGTTCCACACTGTGAGAAGCCCTATCGCCAATGTTTTCAACAAATACACTGAAAATAAAAAAAAAAAATTTAAAGAGTAACTCCAGGGTTAAAAAAACATAAAAAGCTTAAAGTAACTTTTTAAATCGTTATTTGACAACTTATATGTGTATATAATATATTCTGATCACCTCCCCATCTGTCTTTATCTCCCTCTCAGACATTTCTGAAACAAAAGTTTACCTAGTCTAACACAAGCTAGCCTCAAACTTGGGATCCTCCTGCCTCTGTTGTCCACGTGCTGGTATTACAGGTATGTGCCAACATGTTTAACTTTGAAATACATATCTAATGTAAAATCAAGTGTGGGTTCACACACACAAAAAGGTAAAAATCTTATAAAATCTGATGGCATGGGGAAGCACTGTTAATTAGCTATTAGCTATGATCGTTGCCATTGTGATTATGTTCATAAAAATGTTCCTTGTCTATTAGCAACACACACTGAAATATCTGTGCAAAAAATAGCACAATACCAGCAAGAGTATGAAAGGGAAAATAAAAGGGGGCATATGGAGGACAATATTGACCTTAAGAGATCATTGTTAAAGCTGGTACAAGAGGGTTTCACAGAGGCAGCAGTGGGGAGACAGAGCCCAGCACTGTGTGGCCACAGCCTGAGGATTTCTTCCATTAAGACCTGGCCCAAGTAAAACTATATCCTCCATCACACTATGGGAAGAATTGTAGCTACCGAGGAAGCAAGAGATTTGGGCATCACTGGTAAACCAAGACCACATGGAGATACACAGATTAATAGAAATGGGTTAATAATTAAGAGAGAGATAACCAGTAAGAAGCCTGAGGCATTGACCAGTTTATAATTAATATAAGCCTCTGTGTTTATTTGGGTCTAAATGGCTGCAGGACCCGGCGGGACAGAAACTTCCATCTACAAAATGTCAGGATGAGTCCAAGCGAAGCAAAGTTTATGAGCTTATTGAGAAGAAATACAAGATAGCATCCGCTAAGGGTTGAAATGCAGGCATCTGAAGACAAAGAGGAGCTTTGGAGACAGCACTGCACATCCAACACACAGCAATGAGCTACCCAAGAGAGTCGGCTTATGCACGAGTATGGTTTTGTGGTTCGCTACCTGACAATGTTTGGAGGATGTTCATTTGTTACAAAGTTTGAAGATTAAGAAAAGTTTTTGAAGTTAGATGCACATGAGCTACTGTTTGCTCATTTCTCTTCTCTTGGCGAACTTTCTTTTGTAAATAAATCATAAGGTTTTTTTAGATTTAGGAATGAGAGGGGACTGCTAATCCACTTAAGCCTGGTCACAGCCCAGACCTTCTGGCCCTAAGCAGGCATGCATGCTATTGCTGACATCCCTGTTGAAACATCCTTAAGAGAATCAGTATTATTCCACAGATCGTCTCGGCTTTCTAGTTACCTTAAAGATTCTGGACTTCAGGCAGCTGGAGTGCAAACCATATCTCAGGATGACAAGGTTCTTTCCTTCCCATGTCTCTCTCTCTCTCTCTCTCTCTCTTTCTCTCTCTCTCTCTCTCTTTCTATTTCTATCTTGCATCCTGAAGATACTGTTTGCTTTTGTAGGCTTTTCACTTGTCATAACAAAAAAGGGTTTTAATCTGTGTAATTAGCATATGAGTATAGATCCTGGTATTCACATAAATTGAAAACCCCCATCTCCTGCAGCATTCCTTACCACCACCGTGGGACAACTCAAGAAGTTTAAAGTGTATATGAGCACTCTACTTACAAAGGAGAAAGTGAAGCTACTCATAAAAGATCAACAAAGCCTTTTTCACCCTCACTCTATAGTATGGGATTAGAGTGAGAAGAAAGAAGGCTGTGGCACCTACAGCTGCATTATCAGAAAGTGACCTTCCTCCTCCAGTATCACTGGGACACAGCCCTCTCCCAACGGGGCTGCTGTCCCAGCTAAACGCAGAAGTATAGTTAGGAAAAACTCATTAACCGTTGAATGGCCCATGGAAAATCAATAGTCAGAAGAATGGTGTGACCTCCTTCTGCCTGTGGGCTCCTGTTCTTTCTCCCCAAAGGAAGCAGAGCAAATATCTACACTGTGATGTATGACAAGGCATCGCCACACAGCAGTATCATCACTTTCTTCTCGTCCCTAAGAAGTAACTTCCCATTGTCATGCAGGTGGGTCCACTCACAGCCAGACGTGTCACAGAAAAGGGCAGAACTGTTCATCACCTCACTACTGCATCCTCTCAGCAGTCAGGCAGGGATCCAGAGGAAGATAGATAGTCCAAAGTAAGCCTTGATTTTAGCAGTAAAGGAGTCCAAGAAACAAATTCCACACCGAGCCCTTAAAATTGACGTATCTACTGAAGGAAGAAAACCATCTCAAAGGAGAAAGGTGCCCCTGATGGAGACCCCCCCCCCCACTCATTCACCTGGACCCTCCCAAAGGCCTGACACTATGCTCCCATGCAGGATCAAAGACAGTAGAAGAGACCTAACTCTTACCAGATCATAGTAAGCACTTAAAGATGTGTGGCCAGTTCTTTCATGTGCTGCTGGGTTCTTCAATCAAAAAACAAAATTTGAGGGGCTGGAGAGATGGCCTCAGAAGTTAAGAGCAACTGCTGCTCTTACAGAGGACCCAGCACCCATGTGGTCGCTCAACATCTGTAATTCCTGTTCCAAGAGATCTGACACCCTGTTCCGGCCTCAGTGGGCACCAGACATGCACATGGTGCACAGACATACATGCAGGAAAAACACTCAGACACATACAATAAAAATAAATAAACCCTTAAAAGTCAAACTAAGTTGCTCATAGGTAATATTCCATCTCCCCATTTTTCAACTACAGGTCACAAGTTAGCTAAAATATCATTTACACAGTCAGTGAGTAGCTATTAATTGGCAGTTGTATTCAGCTATAAAAGGCTTTACAAGAAACTTACGGAGGGGGAGGGGGAAGGGAAGCAGGAAGAAGGAGAGGAGGAAAGGAGGGGGAGGAAGAGGAGAAGGAAGAGGATGAAGAGGAAGAGGAGGAGGAGGAGTGAGCTCTGCCTGAAGATCAAATACTTGTTTAGCATACCTTCATGACTCGGGGAGCTGGGTGGCAAATAAGAACTAGCCTCTCCTTTCCCTGGAACCAAACAAAAGAGCACTAACAACACAAACCTGAAGTGCAGCAGACAGTAGGTGAGGCAATATCAGTAACCAGACAGAAGAGGGCGGCCAAAGTGATTGCCTCTTCTTCCAGAGTGTGGCAGAGGGTTTTGAGACAGTAAAGGGACAAATCTCTCTTGTTAGAGAGACACACACAGAGAGAATGAGTTAGCAGCGGGAAAACGAGTCAGGAAATCAGTACATGGAAGAAGTATTTGAAAGGGCCTGTCAAGTAGTCGATGAGACCTGGAAAGGCTAGGCTCATCTACTCACTCCATCTTGTATGGGGGCTTCGCTCCCACGCCTTTGAGAGGTCCAGGTAAAGGAGCAGAGACAGGAGTTTATTAAAAACTTGCCTGTATGCCCCTTTGCCTGTATGCCCCAATCTGAGGCTCCTAAGGAAATAAGTAGGTTCTATTCTAACCCAGGAACATTACCAAAGCCGTGTCCACTGGATAAAGTAGAGGATTGGGCACCAGATGTATAAAGTGAGGAGATGGCCACTCCAAGGTATGGTTGAGAAGAATGTTTTTGTTTGGTTTGGTTTGGGTTGGGTTGTTTTGTTTTTAGTTTTTGGTTTTTGGCTTTGTTTTTGTTTTGTTTTATTATGAAGGAGAGTACAGCCAGAGGCATCTGGGTGAGAGTCCAGAGCAGGGAGAGAAAGCAGTAGACTGAACAGGACCAGTAGACTGAATAAAGCCTCGAGAGGAGAAAGCAAGTAAGATAAAAGGACCAAGACAGCACATGGCCAGAATGACAAGGCTCTATGGGAATTAGAAGCTTGGGAAGGGAAGCCTACGAGATGGAGAAGTTTAAGGTAGGGGTGGGGTGAAAAGAGCTGAGAGGAACCAGGATGACTCTGTAACAGGAATTTTGGATGCTGAGAGAACCTGGAAGCCAACATGGTCTTTGGGATGAGAAAAGGCACCACGGTTAGCCATTTGTCTCAAGGGTTTTGGGGTTGTTTTTTGGTTTGGTTTGGTTTTTTTGTTTTTGTTTTTTGTTTTGTTTTTGTTTTTGTTTTTTGTTTTGGACCTGACATCCACCAAGTAGGAAGACCTAGCACAGCACTTGGACATTTCAAAAGGAAGAGTGGTTGATCACCAGGAACTATTATAGCCCTAGTGCTATGTAGTTGTGGGACGGGGGGGGCATGAATAAGTTTTTTGAACACAGACATTTCCTGGAAAAATTACTGAATGACAAGGCAAAGAAGGACTTCTTCAGCACACACACACACACACACACACACACACACACACACTGTAAAACTAAAACCAGAAGTGGGCAGGCAGACCAGCTCAGTGAGCACAGGTGCTTACCACCAGCCCGACAGCCAGAGCTCAAACCCCAGGACCCACATGGTAGGAGAGAACTGATGAGAGAATCACCTCTATTTGTTTGCATGCAAGCATGCACACAAAATAAACAAACGCTTTAAATTTTGTAATGAAATTGATATTCAATCATTCTATTTGTAATTATTACATTTGCAAAGCAAAAAGTAGAATTAATAATAAGGAGAAAATACATATCTGTCGATTTTTTAAATTTATGTCAGTAGTTAGACAGTAGGAAGAGGACAGAGGTTAGAACTACTGTATAAAATTATCAAAGACATCTCTAAGAGATTGATGAATAAGTTATAAAATTTTGGCTTTATCATACAGAAATTACACTTGCTTTAAAGATGTACGTACAACAAAGACAAGACAGCTCATGAGACAGGAGGTGGCATGAGTTATAGAGGAGGAAAGGGATTAAAGCATTAAAACTGGAAAACAAAATACTATGTAGAAAGTACCAAGACTGGCAGCTATGGCCACATAGTTCAGTGATAGAGCACTGAGGCCCTTGGTTTAATTCTCATCTTCCCCCAACCCACAAATCTGTAATATCAATGAATATGCTTGCTACATGAACCTGATGGCCTGAGTTTCATTCCCAAACTCACCTAAAGGTAAGAAGAGAATTGACTCCACAAAACTGTCCTCTGACTTCCATATATGAGCATCCAACCCATCATACACACACACACACACACACACACACACACACACACACACACACACAAACATGCACACAAAAAAGAAATAAGATGTAGTTTAGAAATCCAGGCAAAATATTAGAATAGGATAACAAGTGGAATTTCAAATCAACAAAAAAAAGTCAAAATTGATTTTTAAAACATAGAAAAAACTTTTAAAAAATATCATCTGATAATACCGAACATCTACTCATGATGAAAAGAAAATAAATTTAAAAATTAGAAACAGATTTGCTCCTCTCCTAATGTAATAAAAAGTATCTAAAGAAATACAAATCTATTCAGGACAAAAATAATTTAAATAACAAAACTCTTACCATAATAGAAATAAAGGAAAATCTCTTTAATCTGATACAAACATTTAGAAATGCCTAAAATCATGCTTAATGGTGAAAAAAAAAAAAGAGTGAATGCTTCCCTTTAGGATCAGGAACAACAGAAACATGTCTCTTTTCATCCTGTCACTTGAGTACTGTGTAGACCCAAAGCAATAAGACAAGAAAAGAAACCAAAAGCCTCCAGGCTGAAGAGGGGAAAGTAAAATGGGCTTAACTTGCAAATGATGTGATTATCAGCATTAAAAACCTAATGGAGGGGCTGGAGAGGTGGCTCAGAGGTTAAGAGGATTGGCTGCTCTTCAAGAGGTCCTGAGTTCAATTCCCAGCAACCACATATCGGCTCACAGTTACCTATAATGAGATCTGATGCCTTCTTCTGGCATGCAAGCAACCATGCAGACAGAACATTGCATACATAATAAGTAAAATAAGTCTTAAAAAAAAACCTAATGAAATTTCTTTGGAAACTACGAAAACTAAATAAGGAATGTGTTGAAATTAAGAATGCATGGTTAGTTTTTAAATTGTTTTTCTACATACTAGAAGGAAAACTTCAACAAACAGTACTGAAAAAATTATACAGAAATATGAAAACATGTCCTTACACAACACATAAACATTAAATGAAGTTAATCATGGAATAAATGTAAAAGCTAAAACAGTGTAATTTCTAGTAGGTAACTGTACGAGGGTGTTTACTGTAACATTGTTTCCAGTAAGGAAATTAGACATAACCCAAGTTATCTGTTATAATTATTACATAAAATGAAATACCATCTAGCCCCTTGTTTGTTTGTGATGAGATATTACTGTATAACTCAGGCTGCCCTTCATCTTGCCATCCCGTTGCCTATACCAACGGACTGCCGCTGTAATTACAACTGTCTGACACCACTCTAAAAGCCTTTATTTATTTCTTAAATTGTACAGAAGGATAATAACTGTTGTAGAAATAGTGTTTGTATTCATAGCCAGTTTATGCCTATAGTTTGGAGTTTGTGGCTCTACAAATCTGTATATTTTAGAATAAATATATTTACAGGGTATAAAAATGTTATGTGTTTTGGGGGGAGCAGGAAAGTTAGGGGGGAAGGTTACTCGTCAAGTCCAGAGCTGCATGCATGCCAATCACATGCTCTTCCACTGAGCCACCTCCCAGCTTAGACAAAAATTCTCAAACTTTAGAGAGTGTACCAGGAATAAGAGACATTGGAGAAAAAAGAGGAAAATAATGTAACAGTTTTTAAATCTGTTTTAATAAAAGTCATTTTTTGGCAATGCACTTATTTACTCTATTTTAAAAGGTAAATTAAGGAAAAGTGAATTCAGGGAGGAGCAAATAAGTAATTTCTGGAAAGGGGAGTCTTCCTGCCCTGGTGAGTGGTGAGGTCTGGGTGTAACAGGAACTGCAGGACGCAGTAGAAGGCCTCCCTGAGAAGAGAAGGGACAGAGAGAAGCAGGAACCTGGACAGACCCCGTCTGAGACAGAGGGGACTTCGAGTTCTCTAGGAATTCCTACTTGGGCCCTTTGAGGGCCACCCAGTTTAGATCCTTAGATCTCTCAGGCTCAGTCCTTAGATCCCACGACACCTCGTAGGGCGATCTTCTCAGAAATTCCCCTCCACCAACACACACACACACAGAGACACACACACACACAAGCCAATTTGAGATTCTCACAAGCTGGCTTTTTCCTTAATTTCTCAGTAGCCTAGAATCAACCCTTGCAGAATACCTTTCTTTAGTCCCTAATGAAAGTGCAGCCTTACCTTCGCCAGGTTCAAACCGAAGAGACTTGCAGCCTGTGCCCTGGACCTCCTAAGGTTGGCCAAGCATATCTAGTGGGATATAAATAGAAACCTGCCCATCGACATTCTGTGCTGAGGAGGAGGATGCCATTTCTGAATATGCTATTCAGAAGCCTCTTCTAGATGGCAGAGTTCAATATATATAAGCCACAAATCAAGAATGCTTCCAATCCTATAGAGCTTTTAGGAAAAGTTTTAAAAGCCAGAGGGGGTTTATACATTATACATTATCATATATAACATGTATAATAATATATATTAAATATAGTAAACATCCAGAGATATACACAGCAAGAACACAGATCCTTGGTTACTGTGAAAACGTGGAATTCTTAGCCTAAACACAAGCTAGCACCACGTGATCATGCTGACAGTGTAGGAGCTGATATCCTCATCACAGCTTGTCTGCACAGGGACAGCAAGGACCAGTTCGAGTACTGCTCAAATGCCTGGGAGGCTGCCTTCATTTTCCCGGTGGCAATGATCTTCCTATGCTGGCCCCATTGGTTAGACACTCATTTCCATTACTTAATTCATGGGCTGATACTTAATTGTTCACACCTTGGTCTTCTCCACCAGTGAGTTCCCTGAACACAGAGGCCGTCCCTTAGTACCTTTTTCTGACCTATAGGCAAATATTCATTCAACTAGTGCTGAATAGATGTTCCATACTGGAATAAAGACCTGCAACGTTGATGCTACACTGTAGATGGGTTTTTCTGTCCCAACAGGCAGTTCCCAAATAACCACACAGAGACTTATTATTAGTTATAAATGCTCGGCTCACAGCTCAGGCTGTTACTAGCTACTTCTTACAACTTATTAACCCATTTCTATTAATCTATGTGCTTCCGGAGGCTTGTACCTCCTCTATGTACTTCCCATCCAGCTGGCTCTTCATCTCATGGCATCTCCTCTGACTCCACCCTTCTCCCCAGCATTCTCTCTGCCAGGAAAATCCTGCCCAACCATCCGCTTTTTGTCAACAATGAGAGCAACACATCTTCACAGTGTACAAAAGGATTATTCCACAGCAGTTCACACCTGGAATCTTAGGCCTCAGGAGGCTGAAGCAGGAGGATCTGGAGTTCAAGGTCATCCTGGATATGTAGAGCATTAAGACCAGCCCGGGTAACATGAGATACTATGCTGGTTAGTTTTTGTTTCAATTTGACACAAGCTAGAGTCCTCTGATAAGAGGGAACCTCAATTAAGAAAATGCCTCCAAGCCAGGCGGTGGTGGCATTAGTCCCAGCACTCGGAAGGCAAAGGTAGGCAGATCTCTGTGAGTTCAACGCCAGCCTGGTCTACAAAGCTACACAGAGGAACCCTGTCTCAAAGAATCCAAAAGAAAAAAAAAAGTAAGAAAATGCCTCCATATGATCAAACTATAGGCATGCTTATAGGGCATTTTCTTAAAAAGCGATTGATGAGGGAGGGCCCAGTCCATTGTGGGTGGGGCCAACATGTGCTGGAGGCCCTGGGTTCTGTAAGAAAGCAGACTGAGCAAGCCAGTAAGCAGCCCCCTCCATGGCCTCTGCATCAGCTCCTGCCTCCAGGCTCCTGCCCTGTTTGAGTTCCTGTATTGGCTTCCCTCAATGGGCTACAATCTATGACATGTAAGCCAAATAAACATTTTTTCCCCAAGCTGCTTTGTGTCATGGTGGTTATTCACAGCAACAGAAACCCAAACTGAAACACACCCTGTCTCAAATAAACAAATAAATACCAATTAAGTATTCCGAATTGAAAATAAAGAGTTGTTGGGCTAGACAGGTGGCTTGGTGGTTAAGTGCTTACTGCTCTTCTAGAGGGCCTGAGTTCAGTTCCTAGCACCCAAATCAAGCAGCTCACAACCATCTGTAATTCCAGCTCCAGGGAATCTGATGCTCACTTCTGACCAGCACACCTGCTTTCACACAGTCCTACCCTCACATAGACAAAACATATACATATACACATAATTCAAAAAAAAATACAAGTCTTTGTAAAAAAGTGTGGTTTCATAAATTATTAATAATTGAGACCATTACAACACTTACTAAATCATACAAATTCAAATATAATCTTTCTTAATGTAACTATCTCTACTGTTAGGCATGGTGGCACGCACATTGTATCCCAGCATTCAGGAGGCAGAGGAAGGCTGATCTCTTGAATTCAAGGCCAGCCTAATCTATATAATAATTCCCAGGCCAGTCAGGACTACATTGTGACACCTTGCCGAAGATAAATAAATAAGCAAACCTCTACAAGCACACGCATGTGCATACATGTGTGCGCAAATGGATGTAGAGCTATCCATGTTTGTTTCACAGGTGTGGGACCTGATTCCTAACACAGCAAAGGTTTCTGTCAGTCAGACAGTTGGATGCATGTACCCAATCCTTGTCATCTACTACAATATTAGCCACTTTTCAGTGGATCTACCTTTCTAAAGCATACCCTCCTTTGTGCCTTTACATCCTACTTTCCTGGGTCTTCTCATGCCTTTCTGTCTCCTGTCCCAACCTCCATCCTCCTCATGAGTGAACATGCAATCAAAGTCCTGGCTTTATTCTCTCACTGGACCTCCACATACGTCATCATCACCCAAGACTTGATCAGTATGTCATAGTATGTGGCTTTTCTCTATAGCACTAGTTCGTTTCTTCAGCTCCAACCCAAGGTCACAATACTCCATTGTTACCTTTCCTTAGCTGTAGTTACCATCAGTGAACTACAATCCAAATAAGTGTTAAATGGAGAGTTCTAAAACAGTTCACGTGCTTTAAGTTGCATGACATTCTTAGTTACATGAAGAATTATCTTGTCATCCCATCCTATCTCGTCTGACATATAGATCAGCCCTCTGCCCATTGTAGCCACATTGTGTACAGTATCAGACCATTAGTTACTTAATTGCTGAAGTATTGCAGTATTTGTGTTTAAATAACCCTTATGTTATAACTAAGTCACAATGCCTGACATTTATCTTACTTACAACCTATCTTAATTCGGATTACTATTGCTGGGATGAAACACCATTACAAAAACAAGTTGGAGAAGAAAGGGTTTATTTGGCTTATACTTCCATATCACTTTTCATCATTGAAGGAAGTTGGGATAGGAATCCAAACAGGGCTCGAACCTGGAGGCAAGAGCTGATGTGGAGACCATGGAGGAGTGCTTGTTACTGGCTTGCTTCTCATGGCTTGCTCAACCTATTTTCTTATAGAACTCAGGACCACCAGCCAGAAGTAGCACCACCCACAATGGTTGGGCCCTCCATCTTCAATCACTTGTTATGAAAATGTCCTACCGGACTGTCTACAAGCCGATCTTATGGAGGCATTTTCTTAATTGAGGTTTGCCTGTGGCCATGTCAGAGGAGCAGCAAGAGGCAATTGACTTCAGGGAATCAGCCCATTAGCATGCAAGGCACTGATGGGTGAATCTAGGATAGGCGAGGCCCCAAGAGCCTTGGCCCCAAAATGTCTCTTGCTACTGCTATGTCTTCCTATGTTTGCCACTGCCAGTTTCCCCTGGAATCTGGCATGGTGCAATGGGTGTGAGGAGATTTCCCACTGCCTCTAATGTGGTGTGATTATCTCACAGAAATATTTCATTCTTTTTTTATCTTTTTTTATTCATTCATTTTTATCTGTGGATTATTATGAAGATGATTTCCTCCTAAGCAGTACTATTTAACTGAAGCAATGATTTTATTCAATAATAGTGTTAGTTTAAATAAGATTTTGATGATTGAGGGTCTTTAATAAACATAGTAAAGGATTATGATAGAGGTTAGCTTAATGGGAAAACTAATATAGGTAAAAGCAAGATATAGTGTTGTCCCCACCCCTGATAAGACAGGAGCTTCAAAAGATAGAAAATAAGAACAAGGAAATGTCACACAGCTATGACTTATAAGTTTCTCTTGAGGAGCCATATAGACTGTGGCTTAGGTCAATGATTAAGAAAAACAAATGAGTCCCAGAAGCCCAGCTAGCTCAAGTTCTTTTAGTCTTAACGTTGTGAGATTCAGTGTGCATCATAGTTAAAACAAAGCTTTAAAATAATAAGGCTAGATTGAGATGTTTTTGTTAATAGCTTTCAAATTTAAAAAAACTTGAGAAACAATCTAAAGTTTAGAAAGGTAGTTAGTTAAGGTCAGGGAACAAGAACAATGACAGCCTGGCTATTGCTGACTGATGTACCTTTCTTGCTAGGATGGGTTGGTGATCAAAGGTAATGATTAATTCCTTGTACCCACTTCTGCCCTCGGCTTCCAGATATATAAAAAAAAGACGATTAATGAGTGGGTGTGTACCCTGAGGATTTAAAGTAGAAGTGACTACTTTTCATACATAAAAGTGTAGATTTGTGATTATTTTAAAACTTTTTATGTGATTACATTTTGAGATAAATAATAAAATAAGTGATCATTTCTTTATAACTGCAAAATCCAGCCTACCAGTAAAAGAACTGCTGAGAAAAATTCCTTATTTGCTTACCCTCTGTAAATCTATAACAAGTTGCTTGGATATGAATGTATGTGGGTTATTGGGACAAACTTGTTTTTCACCTGCAATACGTAAAATGTTTAATCATGTAAGAGATATGGGAAACATGCTGTTTTTTACTTGTATTCATTGCAACTCAATCATTTGAAAACTAGTGTGTAATCACATTGTAACTTTTATATTGTTTGAAAGATTCTACTGGGGCACATAAGCTGTAAGGGAAAAAAATAAAGTCATGAGAGAAGGAAAACACCAGGAAAGACATAGAAGGAAAGTTAGAATGAAGACATCAAGGTAGATACAAGGAAAATGTCTTGTAGAGTAGAACAAGCAACAGAAAGAATAATAAAATGAACTAAAGCCTTGGCCCTTAGGAAAGTCCTCATGTGTCTGTTTGTCTGTCCAGTAGTTTGCCTACTCTACATCTCCTCTTCAGCTTCTCATACCTGATGACGGCTTGTCATTCATCAGCACCCTAGATGGGATCCTGACATGTTGGAGTTATATGTGTGTGTGTGTGTGTTTTTGTGTATGTGTGCCTGTGTCTGGTGTGTTTTCCCCTTTTTGGCTGTCCCTAGAGAGTTAAGTTTAGCTCCCCTCACCAGCCCCAGAGAATTAAGGTTTACTCCCTCAGACAGAAAAGTCAAGTTGGCTCCCCCTCAAACCCTGACCTACTGGAGACTGGTCCTCATGGCAGTGATAGAGGTTCCCTCCTCTCAGATGACGTGGTTGACAAAATTATCCAGTACACAACCTGAACATACAGTCACTGTGCTACAGAATGGAGAGTAATGTCCCACATGGTAAGAGGAGACAGTTCATCCAGCGGGGAGGGTCTGTGGTAGCATTTGACATGGACCTTGAAGAAGAAGCTGGAGCTGGGCACACTGGGGTGGGAAGAGAGAATAGCTAGAAAGGTGGGAAAATGGGGGCCATGCTGGGAAAATATTAAATATTTCTATAAAAATCCCCTAGCAACAGACTTAACATGCAGTTTCTGAAAATACTCTGATAATTCCGAGTCAACAGCAACTAGAGTAACACACATTTTTATCAAGTACCATCAAGTAATTCTATAGCAGTTGTTCCCCATTCACCTCCATCGTCACTGTGCTTTCTAACAAATGCTGTAAGGATGAGTTTAAACCAGCATGTGCATAGTAGTTTCCCCTGTAGTTGTTTTTCTTTTTAAACTCTACTCTTTGGGGCCCACCACCCAGCTCCCAAATAAATGCACAGATATTTATTCTTTCTTATGAATTGCCAAGCTTTAGTTTGGCTTGTTTCTAGTCAGTTTTATAACATAAATTATCCCATTTCTCTTTAACTGCTTCTTGCCTCTGGGCTTTTTATCTTTATTCAATATGTTTTTCTTCCCTTCTTACTCTGTGACTGGTTGTGTGGCTGGGTGGCTGGCCCTTGGGATCCTACTCTCCTCCTTTTCTTGATCCTCTTTCTTCTTCTTTAACCTAGATTTCTCCTATTTATTCTCTCTGCCTGCTAGCACTGCCTGTTTCTCCTGCCTTGCTATTGGTCATTCAGATTTTTATTAGACCAATCAGGTGTTTTAGACAGAAAGTAACACAGCTTCACAGAGTTAAACAAATGCAACATAAAAGAATGCAACACATCTTTGCATCATTAAACAAATATTCCACAGCATAAATGAATGTAGCACACCTTAAACTAATATTCTACAACATTCTCCTATTAATAATTAATATACCACTATTTTCTTTATATATATATATTTACATAATATATATATATATACATAAATTAGTTTCCATCCATAGAATATGAGCTTCACCAAGTCAGGAACATATAGCAGATATCTCATAAATACCAGACACATGTTGACTGGTGGGCCTGGAATCCAGAGGCTTGAAGAGTCTGCATAATTTGCTAAGCATTTAAGCTTTGCTCTGTAGGCAAGGTACGCTCTGTGCCTTGGTTTTACTTCTCTGGAAAATATGCCCAAGACAAGTGTTTCTCTATGAAGTCATTCAGTGGATTGTTGTAATATGTACAAATACTCAAGTAATGATGATGATGATGATGATGATGATGATGATGATGATGATGATGAAAACAACCACAGCAATGATGACAAGTAGTGGAAAGCTCTGGAGATTTTGCATAGCCTAATGGTCAGTTCCAAGAGAACCATCTATCAGGAGTAAGAGAAGACTGAAAGGAGGTGGTCTAAGCAAGAGGGTGAATCAGGAGGCTATGTTGGAATGTGGGTAGTTATAAGGATTTGAACTAAGACTTGAGAGGACAAGTGGAAGACAAACTAAAATTCCAATCAAAAACTAAATCAGAATCAAAATCAGTGGTGAAATGTTGAACTTGGATGACTAGGAGACTGACAGAAAGTAGAATGCTGGAGGAAGCTTAGCTTTTGGGGGAGACTCGACATGTGGTGTTGCCTGTGGGTTGAGATTCAGTAAAAGATGAAGGAACTGTAAAGGGAGAGCTGGAGCTAACTAAAGAGGAGAGTGCTGGAGGGCTAACATGCAGAGAGGGCTCACCTACCCACAGCCTCATGGTCTTAAAATGAGGGGTATTGAAAGAGAGGCAAGAGTAGAATCTCACACAACTACCCAAGGTAGTGAGGCAAGGGGCATGGGAGGGGCAGGATAGCATCAAGAGAGCTCTGTGGAGATATTAGAAGGAACAGATGAAGCCTGAGCATCTCAGGAACTGGAACCAATACTGGGGCTAACCTCTGAGCAGGACAACAGAAGAGTTAGGAGAGGGTCTGGAATCTTTCCTTCAAGGGGAGCCTGGGAAGGAGGGCAGTCAACTATGAAGGTGCTCTGGGTGAGGTATGGAGGCAATGGCCAGGGTATGAAGTTCATCTCTATACCATAAGCGAGGACTCTGGAACGTTCCTGGGCGTCCCAGTCAACCCTATGCATAGCACTGCATATGTGGTCTGGCACTGCAGTCCTGTCTCAACGCCTCCTCAGAAATGCAAGGTTAGCACAGACATGAGGAAGAAGAAGACTGCCTATGTGGAAGGGGAGGGTGGAGAGATCCCTAAAGAAAAGGGCAGAGAGCTACAGAGGACACGAACAGTGGACTTGTCTTTGCTTTTCAGTGGTTGACTCCTAACCGAAACCTTTGGTTGGGCAGAAGGCCAACCTTTTGGGTGAGGGGACAGGGAGTGGCATGCCTGACTCTCTCTGACAAAGAGGCAATGAGGCTGGAAGACTCCCGGTCTCAACCACATGGTATCCCTCCTTCTATAAGGGAACCATGTCCCTGCTGCTTCTGGAGGGCTAATGACTACATGGACTGACACTAGAGCTGGAAAATAAAACATTCCTTCCCTAGGGAGCACTGAAACCAGGACAGCCCAGGAACAGCAGGCATCTAGACCCTGGCAAATCTCTAAGGTCTCTCCCCCATGACCACCCTCCCTCCCCTCCATCTCAAATGTGAGATGGATGAACCAGACTCTCACAGTTTGTTGTTGTCAGTCCTTGCTGAGTTGATAAAACCTGGGGCTGTTGACTTTGGACCTCCTGGGGAGACACCCAGGCTTAGAGCCACTGATGCCTGGGTTACCCGACCTCTGAGTTTCCTTGTCTGATGGTCAATGAATTTTAAATATTAAACATCAAAAAATGTTGAGAGAAAGAAAGATTTGTTGCATAATAGAATTTGCTTAATATTGTTCAAATTGCTACCTAATTCACAGGCTAGTCACGATGTTGCAGTCACTAAGGAACAATATGTAGCCACTGCCATGACAATGATTAACTAAATGATCAGATTTTTCACTTCCTTACCCAAAGCCTGGGGAAATCTGAGCTGTAGCTGCCTTAAGCCTCTCTGAGCAAAATACATTTAAAAGCAACTGCAAATTACTGATGACTAATGCCCTTCAATTTGGCCTCAAGCTGAGAGATTGTGTGCAGAAATAAAGTGGTTTATAATCCCACAGGCCTGCTCTATTATAGACTGCAGGGGACAAATCCAATGGCTGAGAACTGTGCCTCATGTGTGGTGCATATGTGTACTGTGTCTGTAACATATATGGGGGACTATGAACCTTACAGAGTGTGATTGTGAGAGTGTAGGCATGTGTAGTGCGTATATGTATATCCATGTGAAAATCAATACTTAAAGAGGATGTTTCCTCTATTTGGTGGGAGCCCAACAGCCCAGACAAAAACAGCTAACTCTGAGGACTCAAAATCAGTGGTGGCTGGCTGGGGCCCAAGGCCAAAGCCTGTCACCTCCGTCAACTGCCTTTCATCTAGGGCAGTCACATCTGCCCTTTGCAGAAAAGCAATCTCAAGCAAGCCCAAGAGAAAGCTGGAAGGAAAATAACTGCGCCCCCCATGGATGACCTGTTTCCTGAATCCAGCATTTGTATGGTTTTCATCATTCCCAGAACAGCAGACCTTTTCAGAAAACAAGGCAGACCGCATTGATCAGAATGTTTGGCCCACCTCACAAAGGGACTTTCTTTAAAGATACTTTGTGTTTCGTTTAAATGTTATGCCACCTCTGTGCAGGTGCCTGCGGAGAACAGAAGAGAGTATCAGATCCCTGATGAGAGCCACCTGACAGAACTCCAGTTTTCTGGAAGGGCTCATAGCTGCTGAGGCATCTCTCCATCCCAGAGGAACGGACTTTCTTCCCATCCAGATTTCCAGTGGGCTAGCCTTGGATGACTATTATGGGAGGGACTGACAAAACCATCAAATCCTGGCTGGCTTTACTGCATCCTTATTCAAGATTAACTTGATGCTGACTGGTTTCGAGCTAACCTGATCTACTTGTGTCTCCTATCAGCACACCAGGCACAACAGCCACTCTTGAGGGTTCCCTGGGCTTGTCATTGGATAATTACAACTTTTTTATGGCCTGGCTTCAAGCTACAGAGGCCCTTCCTTCCAAACACTGCCTAACCAAAACAAGTCATCTCTCTGGGCGCTTGGCTTAGGCACTTCAAATACACTAGCCAGGCTTTAGAATGGCAGGTGTGCCAGGACAAGCACCATGGTCTCCTGGGGTTAGTTTCTGAAGTTGGAGAAGCATGCAGTAGCTTTCAGTGCCACACCCTGGGTTGAGTGCTGAGGACTGAGGTAAAGAGAGAGAAGGGACACCAGGCATAGAAAGCCAAGGCTAGCTGTTTTTCAGGAATCTCATCAGGTTAGCATGCCTCGTAAGACCTGTAAATTTGCATGCAGTGGCTGAAGCCTGTAGAACAGCAGGAGCCAAACAATGCTGTATCTGCTGAACCCTCGGATTGACAGGAAGCATCAGATCTGCCCAGGATCAAGACTCAAGTTGGAGAACTTCCTGGAGTGGGTGATCTGGATGTGGTTTTGGAGAAAGCAATGAAAGGGTCAGTGCACACACAGCAGGAGGGAAAGACACCATCCAGCAACAGCACACAAGGATGCAGAAAGCAAGGGTGTGGTTAAGAGCAGATATCTTGTTGCTCTTAGTCAATAATTACCTTTTGCTTTTCCATTTACTGCCTTGGGGATCTTAAAGGGAATGTGGGAGCTGGATGGCTCCATGGTTAAGAGCACTTGCTGCTCTACCAGAGGAACCAGGTTTGGGTCCCAGCACCCACACAGCAACTTCAGTTCCAGGGTATTCAATGCCTTCTTCTGGCCTCCATGGACACCAGGCACACACATGGTGCATAGACAGACATGCAGGTAAAACACCCATACACAGAAAATAAAAGTTAGAATAGAAAGGAAGGAAGGAAGGAAGGAAGGAAGGAAGGAAGGAAGGAAGGAAGGAAGGGACATGTTCCCCATCTCTGTGGTGCTTACCATACACATAGTCACTCGTAGACTCAGATTCTCATCATTGGAGAGAATTACTCCCCATTCAATCTACTTACTGGGTGGATAAGCTAAAGAATATGAGCAGGATGTTAAACAGACCAGTCTGATTCCAGAAGAAGGATCATAAGGACACTGAAGGGTGGCGCTGGATTAGTGAGCAACAGTCTCAATTAGGGTGTGCATGGAGACCTGAGATTTTTGTCTCAGAAATGAAGGGGAGTCACACCAGTGGACAGATGCAGGGAGTCACACCAGTGGAGGATGCTGGGAATTCAATTTGAGAATGATTGTTCTAGCAGTTATTGTGGGGGTGGGAATGCGGGGGCAGGGGAATTGGGGGCAAAACAGGAAAGCAGTGGGGCCCCACTTCAGCAGGAGTTACAGCTTGTGAAACAGGACACAGAAGGTCACGGACAGCCTGCTCAGCATGAGAGCAAAACGCCAGGTACCCCTGCAAAGGAGTGGACAAACTGACTGTACCAGGACTTGTCCCCACCCTCTCAGAGGGTGTAGGCCTGGCAGTACATCCTGTCTGCTCACCCCTCACCTTAATCTTGACAGTACTGCTTGGCTCAGAGGGGCCTTCAGAGACAGGGACGCGATCCTGAAGAGGCTAGCAGTCTGTTCTGCTCCATGTTAAGTATTTTCCACATTAAGAACTAGGTGATATCACTTTCCCAGTGTGAGAGCAGCAGCAGCCTGGCAGCCATATCCCTAATTTCTCATCTCTAAGGCCAAGCCAGATAGAGTCTATTAATTTTAGATTTGCTTGAGCTACTATCTCCAATGGAGCTAACAACAAAAGCACCATAGAGATGCCTGGGTGCATGCACCCGTGTGTGTGCGCGTGCGCGCACACACGCGCGCGCGCGCACACACACACACACACACACACACACACACCAGTAACAACAACAGCAATACAACAACTCAGAAGCAAAAGAACACTACATGAAGCTTTTAAAATGCCTAAAACAGGTTTTCAAAGTATTACCTGATGATTCTCTGGATTTGCTAGCAGAAGAGTCATTGCCAAACGCTTTCTATGAGGCTACAATTACCTTGATACTCAAGCCACACAACTAAGAGAGAGAACTATAGACCAATCTCCCTCATGAACATTGATGCAAAAATATTCAACAAAATACTGGCAAACCAAATTCAAGAACACATCAGAGAAATCATTCATCATGATCAAGTAGGCTTCATCCCAGAGATGCAGGGATGGTTCAACACACGAAAATCCATCAATGTAATTCACCGTATAAACAGACTGAGAAAGAAAAACCACATGATCATCCCACTAGATACTGAAAAGCCTTTGACAAAATCCAACATCCCCTCATGATAAAGGTCTTGAAGAGATCAGGGATAACAGGAACATACCTAAACATAATAAAAGCAATATACAGCAAACCAACAGCCAACATCAAACTAAATGGAGTGAAACTCAAGGCTATTTCTCTAAAATCAGGAACAAGACAAGGCTGTCCACTCTGTCCATATTTCTTCAATATTGTACTTGAAGTTGTAGCTAGAGAAATAAGACAACAAAAGGAGATCAAGGGGATACAAATTGGAAAGGAAGAAGTCAAACTTTCACTATTCGCAGATGATATGATAGTTTACATTAAATTCCGAAATTTAAGTTAGTTCCCGAAAAATTCTACCAGGGAACTGCTACAGCTAATAAACACCTTCAGCAAAGTGGCAGGATACAAGATTAACTCAAAAAAATCAGTAGCCCTACTACATACATATGATAAATGGGCTGAGAAAGAAATCAGAGAAACATCACCCTTTGCAATAGCCACGAACAACATAAAATATCTTGGGGTAACTCTAACGAAACAAGTGAAAGATGAAACATGTACCACAAGAACTTTTAGTCTTTAAAGAAAGAAATTAAAGAAGATACCAGAAAATGGAAAGATCTCCCACGTTTTTGGATAGGTAGGATCAACATGGTAAAAATGTCGTCAATCTTTCCAAAAGCAATCTACAGATTCAATACAATCCCCATCAAAATACCAGCACAATTCTTCACAGATCTTGAAAGAACAATACTCAACTTTATAAGGAAAAAAAAAACAGGATAACCAAAACAACCCTGTACAATAGAGAAACTTTTGGAGGCATCACCATTCCTGACTTCAAGCTCTATTATAGAGCCATAGTCCTGAAAACAGCTTGGTATTGGCACAAAAATAGGTAGACCAATGGAATCAAATTGAAAACCCTGATATTAACCTACACACCTACGAACACCTGATTTTTGACAAAGAAACTAAAATTATACAATGGAAAAAGAAAGCATCTTCAACAAATGGTGCTGGCATAACTAGATGATGGCATATCTATTGCAGATAGATCCATATCTATCACCATGCACAAAACTTAAGTCCAAATGGATCAAAGACCTCAACATAAATCCAGTCAGACTGAATCTCTTAGAAGAGAAAGTGGGAGGTACCCTTGAACTAATTGGTACAGGAGACCGCTTTCTGAACATAACACCAGTAGCACAGACACTGAGATCAACAATTAATAAATGGGACCTCCTGAAAATGAGAAGCTTCTGTAAGGCAAATGACACAGTCAACAAGACAAAACAGAATGGAAAAAGATCTTCACCAACCCCACATCTGACAAAGGGCTGATTTCCAAAATATACAAAGAACTCATGAAGCTAGTCACCAAACCACCAAACAATCCAATTAAAAAGTGGGGTACAGAACTAAATAGAGAATTCTCAATAGAGGAATCTAAAGTGGCTGAAAGACACTTAAGAAATTGCTCAACATCCTTAGCCATCACGGAAATACAAATAAAAACAACTCTGAAATACCATCTTGTACCTGCCAGAATGACTAAAATCAAAAACACCAATGACAGTTTATGCTGGAGAGGATGTGAAAAAAGGGGAACACTCCTCCACTGCTGGTGGGAGTGCCAACTTGTACAGCCACTTTGGAAATCAGTATGGCAGTTCCTCAGGAAAATGGGAATCAGTCTACCTCAAGATCCAGAAATTCCACTCTTAGGCATATACCCAAAGGAGGCACATTCATACAACAAGGACATCTGTTCAACTATGTTCATAGCAGCAATAGTCAGAACCTGGAAGCAACCTAGATGCCCCTCAACTGAAGAATGGATAAAAGAAAATGTGGTACTGTTATACATGGAGTATTACTCAGCAGAAAGAAACAATGGAATCTTGAAATTTGCAAACGGATGAAACTAGAAGAAACCATCCTAAGTGAGGTAACCCACTCTCAAAAAGACAAACATGGTATGCACTCACTCATATATGGATATTAGACACAGAGTAAAGGATTACCAGCCTACAATCCACATCTTCAAAGAAACTAGGAATCAAGGAGGACCCTGAGAGAGACATACATGGTCCCCTGGAGAAGGGGAAAGGGACAAGACCTCCTGAGCAAATTGGGAGCATGGGGAGAGGTAGGAGGGAGTTAAGAAAAAGAGAAGGGGAGGAGGAGGGAAGAAGACATGAGGGACCAGGAAGATTGAGTTGGGGGAAGAATAGAGGAGAGCAAGAAAAGAGAAACCTTAATAGAGGAAGCCATTATAGGTTTAAGGAGAAATCCGGCACTAGGGAAATGTCTAGAGATATACAAGGATGACACCAACTAAGAATCTAAGCAATAGTGGAAAGGTTTCCTTAAATGCCCTTCCCCTATAATGAGATTGATGACTGCCTTAAATGCCATCCTAGAGCCTTCATCCAGTAGCTGATGGAAGCAGAAGCAGAGACCCACAGCTAAGCACTGAGCCAAATTCCTGGAATCCAGTTGTAGAGAGGGAGGAGTGATGAGCAAAGGGGTCAAGACCAGACTGGAGAAACCCAAAGAAACAGCTGACTTGAACAAGGGGGAGCTCATGGACCCCAGACTGACAGCTCAGAAACCAGCATAGGACAGAACCAGGCCCCCTGAACATGGGTGTCAGTTAGGAGACCTGGGCAGTCTATGGGGCCTCTGGTAGTGGAACATTATTTATCCCTAATGTACAAATGGACTTTGGGAGCCCCTTCCCCACAGAGGGATACTCTTTCAGCCTAGACACACAGGGGAGGGCCTAGGCCCCGCCCCAAATGATGTGACAGATTTTGATGATCCCCTGGAAGGCCTCACCCTTTCTATGGAGCAGAAGAGGGATGGGATGGGGGTCCATGGGGGACATGGGAGGATGGGAGGGAGAGGGAACTGGGATTGATATATAAAATAAGATTGTTTCATATATATAATATATATATATATATATATATATAATACATATATATATATATATATATATTTAATTCCTAAATCACCACACACCCAGAATCATACAGACATGAACCTGTCATTGTCCATTATGTTCCCCCCACACACACCTAACCATACCCTGTGCTAGGTATGGGACCACATAAAATTAAAATAAATCAATGACAAGATACATGAATGAGTGAGTGTGGTTTTACTCCACATAACATAATTAATAAACTGGAAAAACACGTATGCATAAGAGCATCTCCCAATGCACACAAGCAGAAAGACCTCAAAAAAGAGAAGGCCATTTTTAGAAGAACATCCTCATCCATCTATGGGAGACCAGCTAGTTAGTGGCTGAAGAATTGTAGAGGTAAACAAAAGAGTTAATGCTTGGCACTCTTCCTCTAGGTCATTTTCCCAAGAACACCCTATTGAATTTTTCTCTAAACAGATGCATCCCAGACAGAACCAAATCATCCATTTTCTGCTCCATTTTAATACTCACATTTTCATTTCATGGGTGTTATCCCTCAATTCCAAATGACATCTAAGTCAAATGAGGATTTAACCAAAGTCACCAACTAATAATTTCTTTTTTTAATAAATAAATCTTGGGGGTGAAAAGAGGACCACTGCCCTGAAAGGAAAACAGGACAGGCAATGTATCCAGTGAGAGATTAAAAACTCTATGAATCGGACACACACCTATTTGTGACATCCACATGTGTGTACGCACATAGTAGGCACATGGAGACCTCACGTGTGCTCAAAAGGACATAGAGAAAGAATGGTTGAAGGGGAAGAGACAGGCTGAGGACCGTGGCTTCAATGTGGTCCATGTCCCACTAAGGTAGCTTCTACACCTCTTTCTACAAAGGAGACCATCTCCCATCATCTTGAATACTTGAACTATGTGAAAGTAGTGTTTTAAAAATGAATCCTTCTAACACACCCTCTAATCCAAGTACAATGTGACTTATTCTGTCAACAAACATGAATGGTGCCTAGGAAGTGACATCACTGGGCTCATGGCATAAGTGTTTCACAAAGACATACAGCGCATTGGGAGCTTCTGGGACAAAAGCCCCCATGGTGGTTATTCCATTAGGATACCATCTGGGGAAGTTTTAAAATCCTGGTCCTCCGGCCCCACCCTTGGGGACTCAAGTATAATTGGTCTGGGTTATAGTACTGAACACTTTTGGGTTTTTTGTTTGTTTGTTTGGAGTTTTTGTTTTATTTTTCAAGACAGGGTTTTGAGATAGCCTCGGCTGTCCTAGTACTACCTATGTAGACCAGGCTGACCTCAAACTCACAGAAATCCACCTGACTCTACCACCAGAGTGCTGGGATTACATGTACCACCACCACCCAGCTGCACCTTTGGGTCTTAAAGCCTCCCAGCTGAGTCTGAGAATCCCTGTGTTTTCCTCAGCCCTGGCCAGCAAGAGAGGTCCCTGCAGGGCTTGTTAAATAGATTGTAGGCTACACAGCCCTGACATTCCCTGAGGATGAGGGCCTCATACTGTGCATCTCTAAGGAGTTATCAGGAGATGCAAGACCACACCATGAGAAACAGTGCTCCAGGGATGGGTGAGGGAAAGAAGACGATCGGTGCTCTGTGGAGGGGAACACCATAGAAAGACTCAGAGAAGAGAACATATGTGCAAGTAACTTCCTGTAGGGCCAGCTTAGCTGTAGGGCAATAGAGCATGGTGTAAGCTGTGATCTCATGGCACAGCAGTATCTACCTGGTTCTGACAGCTGTAGTTTTCAATGAGGGGAGAAATGACTTCTCCAGGCCAGAGAGGCAGACCCTTCCCACCCATCTTGCCTGTCTTTTTACTTTGCAACAGGCTTAACTGTCCTTGAACTCACCCTACAGCCAAGGACTGCCTTGAGCATGTAACGTTTCTGCCTCAACCTCCCCAAGTAGCTGGGATTACAGGTGTGGTTTACAATTGTTCTTTTCAAAGGAATCCACTCAGCAGTGATGCCCCATCAACTGGTCCTTAACTCTCTAATTATTCAAAATCTGGGTTGGTTTATTTTTGAAGGATAGGCAACACACTATGTAAGTAAAACATTTTATACATTTCATGATCACTCTGCAAGTTTCACTCTTCCAGTTCTTATAGAACTCCTGGAATGGGGGCTGAGAGTGTCACTCTATATTAGAGTACTTGTCTAACATGCCCCCAAGCCCTGGGTCCAAACCACCATTGTGATGAAAGGGGGAAAAAAAGAAGGAAGGGGAAGGAAGAGAGGGAAAGAGGAAAGAAAAGAAAAAGAAGGGAGAATAGGATGGAGGGATTAGAGAAAGTAAGGGAGGGAGGGAGGAAAGGAGGGAGAGAGGGAGGGAAGGAGGAAGGAAGGGAGGGAGGGAGGGGAGAAGGGAGGAAGGGAGAGAGGGAGGGAGGAAGGGAGGACAGCCCATGTGTCTCCACTGTGTTCTTTGACCGTAGCCTAGTCAGCTAACCCCCACGAATGTTTGCACGACAGCAGCATTTTACACTCACATACCCCTACCTAGTGATTTCAAGTTAAAGCCCCACTGTTGAAAATATGAATTAAACATGCAGAAGGTTTATGAAACTCATTTGAAAAAAGACACGAAATGACTAGACAATGATCAAAAGATATAAAAACATTTAAATATCTGAAAACTATTTCTCATGTATGAGCCACTGGCTCTTCTTTCTCTTTCTCACTGAGGTGCTGAGCACCTCAGACACTCTGCCCAGGGCTCCTGGGATGCATTCCCATCACCACTGCTTCAGAGACATGCCAACACCTCTGGCCTTCTCTGACTGCTCATCCTGTCCCACCACAGGCAGGCTTCCATCTCCCAGTCCTTTCCAGTCAGAAAAGGCTAAGCATGAGACCATGCACGTCTGCACAGCCCACACCTGCTATTTTTCAACCCAGAGAGGTTTCCTTGGCAACCATCTACATCACTGCCTCCCCCACCCCTCCAGCTTAGTAAGTGCTGGTGTTAGCAAAGACCTCTTTCTTTATCAGGATCTGAGATCTGTAATGTTCCTTTTTGCAATTCCCACCCCCTTGCAAGAAGATTTCTCCATGCAGAACGGGGATTGTGCATAAGCACCCACTGTTCCTCACCCAGTGCCTGGCAAGAGTTCTCAAAACAATCTATGAGGTTTAACAAGCTCATTTTTGTACGCAAGACTCGTGAAATGCATAGGCACTTTGGGTATTTAAAAAACAAACTTGACAAAACAGTTTGCAAACAGCCATATGGTAGTTACCTCAGAAGAGATGTGGAAAATGTGAATATTCTACTTCCTCTGATTCCATTTAAAGAATCAACAATGTCATTGGGAGGGATGCCTAAGAACTGGATACAGACGAGCTTCACTATCTCACACCAGATTTTCAAACGACAATTGGAGAGGTTGTGTACTGCCCAAAGTCGTCCAGCCAAAAAATAATAATAACAGAAGCTAAGAAATCCAGCCAAAGACTCTGCTCACTGTGTATGGGGGGGGGAGTAATCTGGGCTTCATCTGCCAGAGAAAAGGACAGCTCTTTCAAGCCATCAGGCAGGTATAGTTGTACACCAGATTGGGCAGCCTTTCATAATTCACACACAACACTGGACAGTGCACATCCACTGTGTCTTATATTACTCAAAACCAAAAGCAGCAATACCCTTAAAGATGGCAGGTGTTGCATCAATATACATTAGCCAAACTGAATGAGTACACTGCTAATAAATAGTAGGAAATACTTATAAGGGAGGGAAAGTCTCAGAAGAATTACAATTCACTTGTTTGGGATCAGATATCACTTAAGCATTTGAGAAGAATCCAGGCAATGTACCTTCCTCATTTAAAGGGAAAAAGAGGTTCCAATAGGTCACATAGACTTCTAGAACAGGAATAGTACTCTTAGCCAAGTCAGAGGTAAATTTAATTTTGTGTTACTTTAGGCCCCAAATAACACTTCAGCAACCTATAGGACCAGCTGTTAGGTCTCCAATGAGAAAGTCTAGCTGGGTAGTAGAGGAGCACGCCTTTAATCCCAGCACTCGGAGGCAGAGGCAGGCGGATCTCTGTGAGTTTGAGGCCAGCCTGGTCTTCAGAGTGAATTCCAGGACAGCCAGGGCTGTTACACAGAGAAATCCTGTCTTGAAAACCCCCACCGAAAAGAAAGAAAGAAAGAAAGAAAGAAAGAAAGAAAGAAAGAAAGAAAGAAAGGAAGGAAGGAAGGAAGGAAGGAAGAAAGAAAGAAAGAAAGAAAGAAAGAAAGAAAGAAAGAAAGAAAGAAAGAAAGTCTCATTACAAATGATCAGCTTTGCAATTTGAGACTTGAATTTCTGCAAGACCCTTACACTGTACCAGAGGATTTTCCATATCTGTTAGCATCAAGATTTCCCTCTTTCAAAATTAACTCCAATAGAAAAGAAATAAATCAAGCTTTTATAAAATCTAATAGATGCCAGGGTGCTCTTTCCCCAGCAGAAGTTCTAATCCTTTTTTTTTTTTTTTGAGAAAAGATTAATGACCAAAGCAACTTAGTCTAAGATTGAAATACCTCATTTATATTAAATTTATATTGTGTGCCACGTATATCAACTCCAGAGGGGTAATTTTCTGTACTGAATTATTTATAGTCTCTTGTAATAAGATACCTGATAAACTTTTAAATATTTATGCATCAACTTAACTCAAAGATGATAAGTAAACCAATACTGGCAACAGAAATCCTGGGGGCCCTCAGAATTCATGTGTGTCTCTTTGTCTACCTGCATACATGCTTGCTCACTAAAATGATTGTGCCTGTGTGGTCATATGACATGTTGTGAATCAAAATGACCATGAAGAAATAATGAATGATGGTGGCTATTGAATGATGAATACTCGCAATAAATTTTGTGGCTTAAGTTGACAAATCAGATAATGTCCACTGTGGTAAAGAGAGCGATAAATAATCCAATTATTTAGTTAGTCTATGAATTTTAATATAACTGACTTTGTTATTGCCATTTTTCTAGGAAAATCTTCATAGTGTTTAATTTCTTCTACCAGTCTAAGACTCTTATGGTACAAATGTATATTAACTACCTTATATTCATCCTAACAATGGGTCAGATTATAACATTTTCATACAAACATGTCATTACTTTGCTCACATCCCTCCCATCTATAAATATTATCTTAACTTGGCACTGGCCACAAGGATGTCCAATTAAGACACAACTACCAAAAAAGAAAATGAAACTTGCTTTGGATTGGTTATCTCTTCCATTAGTTTCTATTGCTGCTGCACATTAATACAAATTCCACGTCTATGGTGATTTCTTGTTTATACTCTAACAAATAGAGCTTGCCTGAAGATCTGAGGGCGGAGCTAGCCACTAGCTAACCATAGAGGACTGGAGGTCTGTACAGACAGACAGGAAGTGCAGGAGGAGACAGGAACTCAGTCTCTTTTCAGTCTAAGGATTTCTTAGAGCTAAGAGCTCCAGTGGCTGGCTGCTCTGCTTCCCTTATCCTTCAGCTTTCACCCCGTAATATCTGACTCCCGGCTTTTACTATTAAGACCAATTAGAACACGTGTTACACACACCTTAAACAGCACCAGCCCACTCCCATGCAAGTCCAAAAGCCAGATGCTGGCAGTGGATCTGAGTGGGTCGTGTGTTATCCTGGAGGTTCCGAGGAGAATCTGCCTGCCTTTCCAGCCTTCCTCAGCTCAAGCCCTCAAGCTTCAAAGCCAACAGCTCTCTGACTGCACCTTTAACTGTGGCTTCCCCCTTTTTCTCACAGGACCATTCGAAAGTAACCTCCTCTTCCTTCTTCTAGCCACACCTGAAGCACTTTGCCATATCTGGTGGCATATTTACAGGTGACAGGATTAGGATACAGGCATCTTTGGAGTCATCGTTCTCTCCATCACACCTTCCAAATCTACGGTTGGCTTGTAACCTTGCACACTATCCCAGGGGCGCTATGTAGACGTAGGATATGAAACCTACTTGGGGAGTGAGGGAGAACAAGACTTGAGTCTTGGCTTTGGACACTTGCTGGCTGTGTGAAGATGATCCATAGAATCAAGCTCTCTGGGTTTTCAATCTGTACATTGGAGCCCATGGTTACAAAGATTAAAGAAAGGATAAGCATAAAACACCTGGCTCCCAGGCCGCTGTAGGTGTGGAATACATGTGAGTGCCCCACCCCCGTGCCTGCACATTTAAAGGTACAGCAGTCTGTAACAAACAAAAATCCATGATTTTTACTATATTGGCATGAGATTGATTACTGTTAAAGTGAGTGAAGAAAATGCAGTTAACAGTAGGTCAGTGGATTTTTTGGACAACACCTTTAAGCATTCGAAAGACTTCAGCTGTTTAAATGGCAACCTGATAAAACAATGGAAAAGAAGTAGATTTCTTTCATTTAGTATACTTTGGTATTGATCCCCCATTGTTGCACTAGTGTGTAAGAGAAGAAGAATGTGTATGAGTGTGTGTGTGTGTGTGTGTGAGAGAGAGAGAGAGAGAGAGAGAGAGAGTGAGAGAGAGAGTGTGTGTGTGTGAGAGAGAGAGAGAGAGAGTGTGTGTGTGAGAGAGAGAGAGAGAGAGAGTGTGTGTGTGTGTGTGTGTGTGTGTGTGTGTGTGTGTGTGTTCCACTCAGCAAATTTTAAAAGCACATCTACTGCAGCTTCCGCACCCTCCATTGCTTCCAGTTAAGAACGATTACAAACAGCTGCTGTGAGTCTTGTACAAAGCTATTTTGTGTGTAGGAGGGAACATTTTCCTGTTTTGTAGGTAAATACCCAGGGACAGAATTGCTGGTTAGGCTTATTTTGTTTCAGTTAAACTTTATACTTTCCCCTTCTTAGTTTGAAGCACTTAAAAATCTAATATGCAAGTTAGAAGTAGAGCCTGGCAGTAGTTGGGGGAGGGCATGGGGGTCTTGTTCACCCTGCCTACCCCACACAGAGTCCTCCTTCAGCCCCATATGGGTTTGCTCCACCCACTGAGACCGCTTTCTCCTTGTACTGTTGTTTCCTAGGCTGGCTGCTTTCCTGAAGGTCCTCTCCTTGCCTGGAAAAGAACTTGGCCAAACAGGGCATCTGTCATCCACACCACCCTCTACCCCATGTGTGCACACCACCCTCCTAGGTGCCTGCTCCTGACCCATCCCTTTACAGCCAGCCAGGGCTAAGAATTGGACTGGGATTTCCTGTTCCCTTTGGTCTGGGTGTTCATGTAGGATGGCTAATTCCCACCATCACCACCAGGAACCCATCAAGTTCCCAAGGTTGTTACCTCCTTCTGCCCACAAGGTCCTCTATGCTTGCTGTTGGGAAGACTTTGTTAATCAGCTTCTGGAAAACACTCCTAGCAAAACATCTAGCAGGAATCCCAGCCAAAGAAGGCAAATTTTCAAAGAGCTATAAGTAGAATTAAAGGCTTGAAGAAGTCTGGGAATCATAAAAAGGCCATTGACCTTGATGGTAAGGGCTCTGAGAGTGGCTTTCAAAATTGCAGTAGGAGCAGAGCCAGCCTGTAGAGATGATTAATAGAAAACACAAACCACATACACACACACACACACACACACACACACACACACACCTTGTCAAGACAAAAAGGGAAAAATAAGATGCTGGAGAGTGAGTTATATGACCAACTAAAATTAGAAAACTTCAGAGTCGTTTTTTCATCAAAGGATAAAGAAATAGAACAGGGAACCAAAGTCTAAGATACAATATCATCTTTCTCTCATTGGTGAAATATTTATATGAATTGACTTCACTTTTCAAAAGCTTTGATGAGTAGGTGAGGTATACATGAATGAGCTTCTTCTTGGACTCAGGCAATGACACATGTGCATGTTAATATATGCAAATCATTTTAAAATTATAAGCTTTGGAGGACTTTTCTGACCCCTTTTGATTGAATCCAACTGACATAAAGACAAGTAATTGGAGTATTAAGAATCAATTAACAGTGAACTGGCTGACTGTCATTACACCTTTAATTAGCAGTATTGGCTTCAGTGGCACAGGGGGGTTTGTAGCTAGGAATGAAGGGATTGAGAATCCACCAGCTGACATTTTGAGAACCTTGATACATCATCACTTTTTCAGATATCAATTAAGATTTGTATATTGCACCATATTAATACTGCAAAGACCTTTGCGGTGGAGACAAGGTTTTTCCACTGCCTTTGGTTCTGTTTATTTCATTCCCTGTCTATGCTCCACTGTAAACATCCAGGGAGTCAGCTAGAAGTTCTATAGATTCCTTCCATACACTCATGTTAAAGAACCACTTCACACAGGTCATTGAGCCAAGCGGAAAGACCAGGGGAAAGAAGAGAGGAATGCTGAGACAATAAGGCATGCACCCTAAAGTTATGAAGTACAGGCTTTGGAGGAGGTGCAGATGCATCACTGTACTACACTAGGGTAGGAGGGAGTGATCATGGGCTAGAAGTCAAGTCAACCAGGGCACAAGATGGAGTGGCTCTTGCTGACCTTTCCATGTTGACTGCCACAACTATTCAGCAGGTCTTCCTGAGACTACACTTTTGTCCTGGGATTCCATGAGCAGCATGTGGACCTGTGTGAAGAAGACACTCATCCAAGGATGAGTGCCCCCATCCAACCCAGATAGAATAAGGGAGTCCAGAGTCAGAGAGAGTAATGTGGTCTCTCACACAACTTCTCTCTCCCCAGTGACAACTGTCACTTACACATGTGGGTTCTGCTCTTGTTAAACAAACACGCATCATAAACACTTTGAAAACATTTTAAAGCTCTTCTCCAGGCCCTGCTCTGAGCCAGGTATGGTGACACACTAGTAGTTCCAGCCATTCAGGAGCTGAGACAAGGGAACTCACTTTAGCCAAGGAAGATAAGACTAGTCTTGTTATATGACCAAAAAAGTATTGCTGTTATTATTATTATTATTATTATTATTATTATTATTATTATTGTCATTACTATTATAAACAATCAAAGCTCCACTCCGAAAGATTTTGTCTAAAGTATCCCTGGTATCATTTTGACACCAGGGGTCTCCAGACCACACCTTGAGAAATACAGCCCAATATCTCCAACCTCACAGCGAGGACACTGAAATGGAGAACGTTTCCCTAGAATCTGGGCAGTGGGTAATGACAGCAAACACTTAAAAGCCAAATACACTTCCGGACGTTGGACACATGCAAACAGATGCAATCCATTCAGTCTTCTAAAAAGCGTATGTGACTATCGCCTAAAATACCTTAGGACCTGAACTGAGTTTCTCAAGGTCACACACTGACCTGGAACTCAGACTTCCTGAGACTGGCACACACCATAGCTACTACCCCACAGCGTCATGGGTGCATCTGAACCCAGATGGTTGCTACCCAAACAACTGTTCTTCCCAACACCATGATGTGTTGAAGGCTGTAACTCTCCCGTTATAACTGGAGGGCTTTTCTGGTTCCAGTGAACTTCTGGAAAGAGAAAGCTTATTTCAGACTTCCCTCATTACTACTTCTACTTAACTGAACTCTCCACTTTGCTTAGGGCACCATGAAAGAGAAGCCCCACTTTTAGGGTTAGCATTAGCTCACACATCCTTTGAGTGATTACAATGATGTGTTTATAAGCAGTTCCAGGAGACAAGGAAAATGACACCGTGCATCAGTAACTGAGTGGGTGATGGACATGGGACATCCCAACACTACACTGCCAGCTCGCCTCACTTATGAACTTTTGGGTTTTCTCTTCATGAAGTGATTTGGAGGTAGAACTTGTCAAGGAAGTTTCAGGAAACCAGAAGTTCCAGATCCTTAAGAAGAAATTGGGGGAAGCTGAGTTGACAACAATAAGCTCAAAAAAAAAAAAAAAAAAAAAAAAAAAAAAAGTCCACGGTGTCACATACTCCCATCTGCACAAAGAGAATAGCTTTCATGAAACAGTATTACAGTCTCCAGCAGGCTGTAATACTGATGAAACAAAGCTTTTATTTCTGAGCCCCTTCACTAAAATAAATAAATAAATAATATAGATTTTTCTGGCCTCTTCAGCAAGTCATTCCTGGGTTCTTTGTTGCTCAGTGTTGATGGTCGTAGTTCTCAGCCTGGATCCACTGCCAGCTTCCTGGCCATGAGAAATCTCATTTCCAGGTTCCTGCTGCTCCCCAGAATGATGGTGCTGATGGCCAGCTTTCTTTCCCAAGCTCCAGTTCTCTGCCAGCTTCCAGCTGCACAGCCTTATCAGAGCCTGGATCTTTGTTCAGGAAACCTGTGCTTCACCAGTGTGATGTTCTTTTCACAGACTCACTCCCACACGAGGTCATGGAGACAGACGCACAGTGCAGGCCCTGTGCCAGGGCCTGGTGTTCCAAGAACCCAAGCTCACTTATCCTGGAAACAACTACTGGTCTCTGGGTCAGGGATGATTATGTTCGATTTGGGGAATAGTGTTGCCTTGGGATGTTGTCCCTGGAATACAGAACAAAAAAGCAACTGTCCAGTGTAAAGTGACCTGGAATATGAGGAGTCTGCTGGTTTTACTATGCCCAAGGTTGCTTTGTCAAAGAATTTCCCCTTTTATTTTCAGTTTTCTATCTGTTTTGCTTTAATCATGAATGAATATTGTGGGGGAGGGGGGTTTCCAAGTGAGTCTTCTGCGTTGACTGATGTCCAGTTCTACTTTAGACCGTTCACAGGGCAGAATTTATCAGCCGAGTTTCACACACTGAACTAGTCCTACATTCCCGGGTTCCTCTCCACTCAGTCCTGGTGCTGTGAGCTAGCCTTTTGTCATACTGCCTGACTGGACATGCTGGATCTTTTGCTGGGAATTCTGTGGCCATGGACATGAGAACATTGGTCTGTAGTTTTGTTTGTTTGTTTTTGTGCTTGTTTTTGTTTTTCATGTTATCTTTATCCAGTTGGGGTTCCCAGGTAAAGCTGGCCTCAAAATGAGTTAGGAAGTGCTTCGTTTCTGTTTACTGAAAGATCCTATACAGGTCTGGTTTCTTTAATATTTGATGTGTGTAATGAAATGATAGCTTTGGGAGGATTTTGATTATGGATTCTATTCCCTTTGACAATTGTTTTCGTTATTTTTATGTGCATGTTATTTCCCCACATGTATGTCTATGAATCGTGGTGCATGCCTAGTGCTTGAGAAAGCCTAAAAGAGCATTGGATCCCCTAGAACTGGAGTGAAAGATGGTTGTGAGCCACCATGTGAGTGCTGGGAATCAAACCTGGGTCCTCTGGAAGAGCAGCCAATGATCTTAACCACTGAGCCATCTCTCCAGCTCCTACTTTTAACAATTGCAAGACTATTCTGTTTCTCTGTTTAATCTTGGGTTAGTTTTAGTAATCCCTAGTCTTTTGAGTAACTGGTCTGTTTCATCTAGGATAACAAATGTATGTCCATAGGAAAACAATGCTTCCAGAGAGGGGAGGGGCATATGAACTCTCACTCCTACCTGAGGAATTATTGACAATTGATGGCTTCTGGGGAAGGGACAATATCTTAGTTAGGATTTGTATTGCTCTGAAAAGACACCATGACTATGGCAACTCATATAAAAAAAAATCTAATTGGGGTGACACACTTACAGTTTCTGGAGGTTCAGTCCATTATCATTGGGGGGGGTACATGGCAGATGTGGTGCTAGAGTAGCTGAGAGGCCCAAATCTTGAAGGCAATAGGAAGTCGACTGATTGTCACACTGAGGGAAGCTTGAGCAAAAGAGACCTCAAAGCCCACCTCCCCACAGTGACACTCTTCCTCCAACAAGGCCACCCGACTTCAAAAAGGCTATACCTCCTAATAGTGCATTCCCTATGAGAGTGTGAGAGCCAACTATATTTAAACCACCACAGACCATCAGTTTCTTTAAAGATGTGGACCCTAGCTGACCACATAGGTCAACCATGCACCAGTGGATGACACTACAGCCATAAATATATGGACAGCACAAATTAAATTCAGTGGGCAATAAAAAATAAAAAAGACACTGAGTTAGGGTTGAGAGGGGTGGGAGATGGGTCTGAGAGGAATTAGGAGGAGAAGTGGGGGTGGATATTACCAAAATACATTGTATGAATGTATGAAATTCAAATAATTTATGAAAGTATTATATTTATTTTAAAAATAAACCAATGCCTCAGGCCTATAGCCACAAAAAAAAAAGAATTCTGCCAATAAATTCACATTTCTTTTCCTATTGATTTTCTGGTTAGGTCACAATCCCAGACAATGTCCCAAGGGCAACCTTTGAAGCCCAAAGGTAGAAAACAGCTAAGCCATGCCAGGGTCCTGACATATAGGACTCCAAGACAGCGAGCATGTGTCCTGAGCCACTGTTTGTGTACTAATCTACTCTGCATTCAAGAAAATGAATGCGCTTTTTCCATCTTCTACCTGTGTCGTGACAAAAACTCAGTGTCTCAGAGACAGTATATGCTACAGGCCGCATATATTAACCTTTAATAATCATTGGTAAGTTTCCATTGTTTTTGTTTTCTTTTGTTCTGTTTTGTTGTTATTATTGTTCTTGGTTAGAACTTTTGGTTTAATCTATTGGATAATCTAAATTTTTTGTTAATGTTATCTGGAGTTAGTTTGCTTTTCTTACCTCCTTTTGAATTTCTACACGTTTTTCAGTATTTTTCTTATATTTAATTTACTTTGTGTTCTTGCTGTATGTAGCTATTTATACAGAATTTTTAGAGCTTGCCATAGAGAATGCACTGAACCAATATTCCTGAATCAATATGGAAAGCTGTCGCCGTGATTAAGAGCACTGGCTGCTCTTCCAAAGGACCTGGCTTTGGTTCCCAGCATGAAAATCTGCTGCTACATCTGTGGCTCCAATTTCAGGGGATCTGATGCCCTCTTCTGACTTCTGCAAGCATTGCATGCATGTGGTACACCGAAATACATGCAGGCAAAACACCCAATCACATAAAATAAAAATAAAATCTTTTTAAAAAATCTTTTAAAACATCTGCATGTAGTACTTACTGGTTTTAAAACACAGATGAACAAGAGCCCATTAAGAATGGGTGATTTTGCCACTCCACTGTTTTCAATAAACAGAACCAAAAATAAACCGAGAAATATCAGAATTAAATGACATCACACATCAAATGGACTTAATAAATATCTACAGAATATTCTACCCACACACCAAAGAAAACACATTCTACCTAGCAGTACATGGAAGCTTATCTAAAACAGATCACATCCTGGCATATAAAGCAAATCTTCACAAATTCAAAAGATCGAAATCATTTCGTGTACCCTAACTGAACACAATGCATTAAAAGTCTAAATTTACAGCAAACAAATCTCTGGTAAAAACACACAAGCTCGTGGAGATTCATTTATCACTAAATGATGAATGGATCAAAGAAGAAATCAAGACAGAAAAAAAACTCCTAGAACTAAATAAAAATGAAAACACAACACACAAAACCTCTGTTACACATTGAAAGCGGTCCTACAAGGGAAATGTATAGTTCACTGTGTATAGCTGACCACACCATACCACTGGAGTCAGTCACTTTGAGCAAGGTTAACATGGCAACTCAATCCCAGGCAGGTGAGTCCCTCAGAGCTGAACTAGTGCAACAAGGCCACGAAGCACGCTCCAGGCCTATCTCTCTATTCCTCTCCCCATTTTCTTCTAGATCAAGTAGTTGGACAACACAAAACAAACAATGGTATATTTGTATTTTATCTCATTTTGCTTTGTTTGGGCATATTTTTTTTGTCTTATTGGTCTTTCCCTTGTATATTTTGGTTTCTGTGGGTTTGTTTGTTTGTTTTAGGTAAGGGTTATGTGTGTTTCTTGATTTTGCTTATTTGTTTTAAAGAAAGAAAGGTCATGGAATTGAGTGGGTGGGGAGGTGGGGAGGATCTGAGTGGGATCAGAATATATTGTATGAAACAATTTTTTTAATAAAAAATACAGGTCAGGGCAACATATGGTTGCACACACCTGTAATCCCACCACTCAGCAGGCAGAGGCAGACTGATATCTGAAAGTTCAATGATAGCCTGGTATAGGTAGAGACTTCCAGACCAGCCATGACTACATAGTGAGATCCTGTCTTAAAATACATAGACATATACAGATCATTATAAACTGTGTGTACAGCATGTGAATAGAGAGGTGCCAACATAGAGCCTGTTCCTTCCATTTGCCCTACAGTTAAGCAAACAGCTTTGCAGCCCATTTGTCATTCCTTCTGAAGATTCTAGAAAAAACTGGGAGAATAGATATTATTACTGACACCCCAAGAGATCTAGAAATGGACACCCAGAGAAGGCAATTACTTGCTCAGGGTCATATAACTGGTTGATAAGCGCCAAGTCTATATGCCTTCAGGTTTCTGAACTAGTTATTCATTTTTCGCATGAGGGTGAAAAGTTTCTGTTGTCTGAGGTCAGCGTAGTTGAGGCTAGAGAGATAAGGTTCCATAATTTCCAAAGGCGATGGTATAGTCTAGAGCCCAGAGCTCCATGCTGGGTGTGGATCTTTGTTTAAATTAGGGAGCTGATTATAATCACCACCCCCCTAAAACAGTTTTCTTTCTCTCATTTTCTCTCTCTCTGTAAGTGAACCACATCTACTTATTTAATCTATAAAACTCTGTCTACCCATCAAATAGCCTTAGGCTAGAAAAACAAAGAAAAAATCACAATTAAAGCATTAATAGAGTTTTCAAAGCTAGCAGAAATAATGATAAAAAAGCATAGGCATCAAATCTATAAATTAAGCATAAAATTACACTAAGAAATAATTTCCGGCTAGTATCCCATCAAGGTGGCTAGCAGACTGCAGAGACAATCTAATATGCAGCCGACCTTCTAATAAACAAATGGCCCTCATCAGCACAAGCATGTAATTTCTGCACAGGAAGCAGTACAGCTTTCACTTACTCCTTAACCAGTTTAGCAAATCTGCACTGAATGAGAATAGAGGAACAAGTAGGAAGTAAGGGAGATGAGAAGATAGTGGCCACAAAAGCATCCGAAGGTCAGTCATTGCTGGAGTCCTTTCTGTATCTGGGGCTCTAGTTTCTCAAATGAGCCCAAGAGGCTGACGTGAACACCACGGGCACACAGGGCTGGTGCAGGGTCACCCATCAGTATCAGGCAGGTAGCCCGCTGTCTCCGTGGGGCAAGCCATTTACCAACAGTGCTGTTCCAGGAACGGTAACAGGATCTTAGACAGAGCAGCATAAAGAAGTCAGCAGACTCCTTACACTTGAGGGAATGTTTTAGCTGACCTTTGAAGTATTATTTTAACATTTTTTTAAAACCCACTTAAGAGCTTCTCTCTCTCTCTCTCTCTCTCTCTCTCTCTCTCTCTCTCTCTCTCTCTCTCTCCCACCCACCCTCTCTTTCCCTCTCCCTCTCTCTCTGGTTTTTTGAGACAGGGTTTCTCTGTGTAATAGTCCTGGCTGTCCTGGAACTTGCTTTGTAGACCAGGCTAGCCTGGAACTCACTGAGAATTAGGGAACTGATTACATCACCACCACCCCTGAAACAGTTTTCTACTCCCATGTCCTAGGATTAAAGGCGTGTTGCCACCACTGCCAGGCAAGAGCTTCTCTAAAAAAAAAAAAAAAGAAAGAAAGAAAGAAAGAAAGAAAGAAAGAAAGAAAGAAAGAAAGAAAGAAAGAAAGAAGTCTGGTCTTCTCATTGGACCAAAATAAAGGTTACTCCCTCACAAAATTATCCTCAGTCTTCCAGTGACTAATGTCACTACTCCATAAGCAAAAGCCATGTCTCAAGACCTCATGTAAATTGTCACCTCTGCAACTCTTAACTATTGGTGACTGCTTATCTAGAATAAAATAAAATAGAAAGAAAAGATTCATGGGGGGGGATCCTCCACAGACATTTGTGTGATACAATAGAAAACTGATAGCTAGACAAGAGATTTGGGGAAAGACTACGGATGTGGATTCTCCACCACTAATGTTCCAGAGTGCTCAGCCACAGAGAGAATTTCAGGAAATTCCTTTACCCAGTGAAGCAACAGCTAACATGATTCTGCTAGAAGCAGTGTAGCATTTTCCTAGCTGGCTAACCAGCGCCCATCTTTAGACCAGACATTTGCAGGTGGCTGGTTGAAAACTGCCCTCAGGGGCTTCCTGCTCTGAGCCAGGGAGCTGCCTCACCACTGGCCCATCTGCTTCGCCTGGCTGAACATCAAGATTGCACAGAGTGGGGAGACAATAAGGTCAGCACCCTCCACCCACAGGCAGCCACCAGCTTCAGAGAAATCCATTAGTCTTTCTCCTATAAGAAAAAGGGTATCAAAGAGAGAATGGAACTTTCCCTACATCTCACTCTGGCTGTCACAGATATGTTTAACTCGTGACCAGTAATATTTAGTATTCCCACAGAAGACATACTTGCGTTTTTAAAAAGTCAGATTTATTTTTCTGTGGAGACAACCACTTCTAGACCTTTGTTCTTAACATTATTTCTAATAAAAGATTCTTAGAGCTTAAAATAAGAGATACGTTGGATCCTGCCTAAATCATATCTTCTTAGTTATAATCTACTAACATGTTAGTTACTCAATGTCAAGTGGAATGAATTTTAGTAGAAATCATTTGGGAAATGGAACAGTTGTCTCCTCCAGAATTGCCTTCCCCTCAACACAGAATGCTGTCTAATTAAATACTCACTCTGGAAACACACAGAAAAGCCCATAGTGTGTATGCCACTGCCCTAAGCCGGAGAGACCACAGAGAACAAGCCTCCATCCCCACAGGCATTCCCGCCCACACTGTACCTGCTTGTACCTTTCCCTGTAAGATGATTAAGATCCACATTTTTGTTTCCATCTCTAAAATGATGAAGGAAAAAGAGCGAGTTCATGTGTAGTCTCCTCACTCAGAAGCAACTGCAATTAAAACAGAGCAGTGGAGGAGCAGGGAATACATCCTTCCAGAACCTTCTCAATGAATACACACACAGTTAACATTCGATTATACAAAGTTCACTGTTGGGGGCGGGTATAAGGGAGAGAAAAGAAGAAAGGAACAAAGTCAGAGAGGGGAGTGGAACATGGGGCCAGTGACAAGTTGGTGGGGTGTCCTTACATCATCTTAGGACTCCTTCCTAGACAACTATTTGAGGAGCCACTGTCCTATGGCTCTTACACTGTCTTAGATGCATCTGATCCTGCAGTGACCTCTTCCCCTTGGCACAAGGCCACTGAACATGACATCAGATCTGTTAATGGTAAAAGGAAGAAAGAGGGGGAATGGGAGGAAGAGAAATGAAAAAAGGCACCATTGTTTCTGGCTACTGGTTTCAAAATAAAGGGTTGGGAAAACAAGAATTGTGTCTATCATGGAGTTTTAGTGCCAGAGTTGATGTATCTGTGTATCCTGTTTTCCTTTATGCTTCTTCCTCAGTCTGGGCTTACCTTCTCATAGTATCTGCCTTTTTCTTACCTAAAAGTTTATTTGGCAAAAAGACAAAGAAGATGCCTATTCATGCTCTGGCAAAGATTCTGGCCATACCCAGGATCAGAGCTGTGGAAAAATGGACTGGAGGTGTTCAAATATTCAGGGCAAATGTTTTCGGCTAGGAAGTACTACTGAATAATAAGTCAGCGAAATGCCCACAGGCATGGACTTGTCCCTACAAAATCACAGTGGCTTTTGCTTCAAATGGACAATCAGTGTGTCTTATTCTACTCAGAAAAGCAGAGCAAAGTCTTCAGTAATACCCAGTTGGATGGTTGGCTAAGTGTCAACCGAGCACAAATCAGAATTACAGGAGTGGGGAGCCTCCATTAAAGAACTGTCCTGTTCACCTTAACTGACATGGGAAGACCCACCCCAACTGTGGGTGGCAGCTCCCAATAGCAGCCCAGATTGGATTTTTGTTTTGTTTTGTTTGTTTGTTTGTTTGTTTTAAAGGGCACCAGCAGAAGAAAGATTGCTTGTCTCTTGCCTGCTTGGCCTTCCCTTCTGAAGCCAAGGAGTTGGTTTGCCCTATTGCTGCTCCTGATTCCTTTACTGACATAAAACAAGAGTTCCCAGGCCTCTATCATTAAGAACCAGCAGCTCTCCAAGCTCCCACCAGATTTAGCCCATTGAGACACCCAGCCTCAAGAACCAAGCAACTAGCAGATTCTCGGCCACTCGGGGATAGTTTGACAGTTGTTACTCTTTTTCATAAAACCTGACTTACTAGCCCATGTCTTCTCTAGGAGCTGCACTGTCTACTCATGTGTAGTACTTTTATTCAAGCTCCCTTTAAAATATATACACTGGATGTGGAGGGGCTCTATAAAGACCTGAGTAGTTAAGAGCACTTGGCTTCTCCTTCAGAGGACATGTTTGGTTCCCAGCACCCACATCTGGATATAACTCCAGTTCCAGTGATCTGATGGGCCGTCACGGGCACCAGCACTGATGTCCACATACTCACATGCAAAACCCACACCCACACATAATTCCAAAAATAATAAACATAGATATATTAACATACATCACATATTTTAATTATCCTACCAACTAGTGTAGATCCATAAAGTTTCTTCGTGTATCCTTAGTTTTTTGTTTTGGTTTTTGTTTGGTTGGTTGGTTTGGTTTGGTTTTGGTTTTGGTTTTTCAAGACAGGGTTTCTCTGTGGAGCCTATCCTGGCACTCACTCTGGAGACCAGGCTGGCCTCGAACTCACAGAGATCCGCCTGCCTCTGCCTCCTGAGTGCTGGGATTAAAGGCATGTGCCACCAATGCTCAACTGTATCCTAAATTTTGACTAACCCACCCTACCTGTCATCTCAATTCCTCTATCCCCACTCAAACCTTTACCCCCAAATAAAATTCCCCCCTTTATTCCACAATACTGTGTTTTACTGTCTCCTCTAACTGAATTTTCATGGTCTTACCCAGTGCTGGTCCTGTATGCCACAACACTGATATGTTAACAAGATATACCCACTGATGCAACAGGGGTATGAAGGTTATGGGTGTAGTCACCCACTTTCTGATTAAACATGCGACCTGATCCACAGAAGGGATTCTGTGCCTAATATTGCAAACCTGGCCAAAAGAGAATAACTAGGAAGACCATAGTCCAGAGGGCAGAACCTACTGTTGTTTTGCTAAATGGCCATTCTGTCAAACTGTGTTCTAAATACATTAATACCCATCAATTTGGGCTGCTCTCAAGTTTGGAGAGAAAGCTTCTTTTTTAAAGTGAGTAGTGGTTAATATGGAAGCTCATAACTGGTCAGAGTACTAAACACAGGTAACTCTTAGTGCTCTCCTATATCATCTACTTCCATGTCTCAGGGAACTTTGCAAAAGAGGAAGTGAAAAGAATGCAAGGTTTAGCTCAGAGTCATCCGAACACCGAACACCCAGAGGCAGCCCGGCCTCCATCCCCTGGCCCAGGCACGCCAGGACCTGTTTCCGGCTCCTGTTCGTCGTTGCTGCTCATTGTCATCTTACACAAATGACCTGCATGCCAGACCGCGTTCGGGGGCGGGATCTGACACACCAAAGCCTGGTGACAGCTCTGCCTCCAACTGCCGGCCCAGTGTACCCGGCACTCCCGAACACTGCCGACACCCAGGTAACAGTGACACCTCCATCCATGAGAAGAGGACCACCGACATCAGAGTATTGGATCTGCTTGCATCTACCAGAAGAGAACCTTGGTCCCACACCTACCAGGAGAACAAGAAACTCTTGCTACACTCATCAGAAGAAAGGATGAGAAGAGGACAAGGTAAAAGCACATCCAACAACAGAAAACCCAATATGACACCAGCGGAGACTAGAAACCATACACCAGTAAGACCTGAACATGACAATGCAGATGAACCAGAAGAGAATGACCTTAAAAGCATCTTCATGAAAATGATAGAGGGCCTCAAAGAGGACCTCAAAGAGAACATGAGAAAATCCCTTAAAGAAATGGAAGAAAAAAACTAACCAAAAAATACAAGATATCAACAAATCTCTCAAGGAAGCAGTTCAAGAACTAAAAACTGAAATAGAGACAATAAAGAAAGCACAATCTGAGGGAATGCTGGAAATAGAAAAGCTGGGTAAACGATCAGGAACTACAGATGTAAGCATAACCAACAGAATACAAGAGATGGAAGAGAGAATCTCAGGAGTTGAAGACACACTAGTGGAAATAAATTCATCAACCAAAGAAAATCGTAAGTCCAACAAATCCCTATCACAAAATATCCAGGAAATATGGAATTCTGTGAAAAGACCAAACCTAAGAATCATAGGTATACAAGAAGGTGAAGAAATCCAACTCAAAGGTGCAGAAAACATATTCAACAAAATCATAGAAGAAAACTTTCCCAACCTAAAGAAAGACATACCAATGAAAATACAAGAAGCCTACAGAACACCAAATAGACTGAACAAAAAAAAAATCACCTTGCCACATAATAATCAAAACACCAAACATACACAACAAAGAGAAAATATTAAGAGCAGCAAAGGGAAAAGGTCAAGTAACCTATAAAGGCAAACCTATCAGAATCACACCTGACTTTTCCTTAGAAACTCTGAAAGCCAGAAGGTCCTGGATAGATATTCTACCTACACTAAGAGACCATGGATGCCAGCCCAGACTATAAAGCTTTCAATCATTTTAGATGGAGAAAACAAGATATTCCATGAAAAAAAACAGATTCAAACAATACATATGCACCAATCCAGCCCTACAGAAAGTACTGGAAGGTAAACTGCAACCCAGGGAAGTTACCTACAACCAGAAAAAAATAGGCAATAGATAATCCCAACTTACCAAGAGCCAAAAGGAAAAAGAATCCCACACATAATCTCGTCACCATCACCAAATCAAAAACAAACAAAAATGAACAATAATCAATGGTCATTAATATCATCAACATTAATGGTCTTAACTCCCCTATAAAAAGACACAGATTAGCAGAATGGATAAGAAAACAGAATCCTTCCTTCTGCTGCATACAAGAAACTCACCTCAAACTCAAAGACAGACAGTACCTAAAAATTAAAGGTTGGGGAAAGATCTTCCAATCAAATGGACCCAAGAAACAATCGGGGGTAGCAATCCTAATATCCAATAAATTGGACTTTAAACTAAAATCAGTCAAAAGAGATGAAGAAGGTCATTTCTTACTCATCACAGAAGAAATCCATCAGGATGAAGTCTCAATGCTGAACATTTACGGCCCAAATACAAAGGCATCCACATTTGTAAAAGAAACATTACTAAAACTCAAATCACACATAAAACCACACAAACTTATAGTGGGAGATTTCAACACTCTCACCACTGGACAGAAACACCAAACAGAAATGTAACAAAAAAACAAAAGAACTAATAGAAGTTATGGCACAATTGGACTTAACAGATATCTATAGAACATTCCACCCAAATACAAAATAATTTACCTTCTTCTCAGAGCCACATGGAACCTTCTCTAAAATCGACCACATACTTGGCAACATAGCAAACCTCAACAAGTACAAAAAAATTGAAATAACCCCCTGTGTCTTATCAGACCACCATGCTTTAAAATTAGAATTCAATAACACAAACCACAGAAAACCTACAAACTCATGGAAATTAAGTAACACCCAATTGCACAATTCATGGGTCCAGGAAGAAATAAATAAAGAAATTAAAGATTTCCTAGAATTCAATGAGAATGGGGTCAGCAGACAGGAAGGGGGCTGGGAAATGATGTCTGCAAATGACATGGCTGTCATACATACCAACTCACAGCAGCTGTGGTGGTACCTGCCCAAGAAGAAGACAGTCAAAATTCCAGTATGGCTTGAGAAAGGGGACCTGAGACCCCACTGCTATCAAAGGAGCTGATGGCAGTTGGTGGCTGCTGAGGGGGGGACACACTCTGATGGCCCACAGCCATATGCATAAGGGCAGCATTAATTGGACTCAGGGAGTTATTAATAGCACCAATAAGAGGTCATGATGCTGGAAGAGAGATGGAGGACACAAGAGGGAGGTAGTAATAGACGGATGTGGTAAACATACATCGTATGAAGGTATGGAACTTCCAAAGAATAGAAAATATTATTTTTTTAAAAGCTTCCTGACTACATGGCTTGGAGACGGCTCTTGCTAACCTCATCTCTTCTGGCTAAAGTGGACATGGCCAACTTTGTAGCCAGCAAAAGGATGTGATGCCACTCTAGAACAGTGATTATAACAAGAATGAGATCCACAGGCCTCTCTTTTCCTCCACTGTGCTAACCTAGTGATCTCTCTGTCACCACCTTAAAGAAAACCCATGTGACCACCCATAAGCTTGTTGGTCCTCAGCATTGACAGGAAGTGGGGAAGAAGGGAAGGTATCCCCAGAAAAGAGATAACTAAGACTTCCTTCTTTTCAACCCTTCCAGCTTGTGGGATATGTCATGGAATTGATTGCAGGCCAAAAATTTGGGCTATAAAGAAAAATTCTGCATTATCTTGGTTGAGCCCCAAAGAAGAACTTGTGTGCCCAGGGTCCCAGCACACTACTCACAGGGTCACAAAGAGCCTTGGAGAATAGAAACTGAAATTCCTGAGTCCAACAGCAGCAGCAGGCCTATGTAGGGGCTAAGCTGTTGTGGGACACACCTATAATCCCAGCAATTGGGAGGCAGAAGCACAAGCATGGAAAATTTGAGACTAGCCTGGCCTGTGTAGTAAGTTCCTTGCTAGCCTGAGCCACATATCAAGATCCTGTCTCAACAAGATCCAATAGAAAAGGGATGGGAAGGTTAGTGTCACAAAAAATACTTGCCAAGCATTCACAAGGCCCTGTGCTCCATCATCCCCAGTATCTCACTTTTCCCCCACTACACACACACACACACACACACACACACACACACACACACACACACACACACCACACTGAGAGGAGAGAGAGAGAGAGAGAGAGAGAGAGAGAGAGAGAGAGAGAGAGAACACCAACAGTTTTACCCAGGAATCTAGTTAGATGGTAAATAATTTTCATGCTTAGTACTCACTCAGAATTGCACTAAAGTTCCCAACTGTTGCTTTATTTTTACAAGAACACCTCAAACAAAAAAGGGAATGCACAGTGACATTTTTTAATCATATTTAAGTCAAATTTCCTGAACCTCACTAATTTTAACTCTGTACCATGACTAACATGATTTTAGTCACAGACTAATCTGTGTGTGTGTGTGTGTGTAAATTCTTCATGATGAGAACAAGTAAAGCATAGCAGAAAGCCTCTGCTACCCTCTGCACGACCAACTGGCCTCAGCCTGGTTCCCCCAAGTAGAAGGAGCTTGAGAAATTCTCTCTTACCCTGTTTTGTCTTCTGTGTGTTCACTGTTCACCTCCAAGGCTGCTGCAGGGGAAAAGCAAAAGCAGAATCATGGCAGACACCTGAAACCAGAGGCCCTTGACTGGGGTCGCCTGGGACACCAGGGTCTGGGCATTAATTTTCACTGAGTTCCTGGCCAAAGCAGGAAGGGCCTTACCTGCCATTGTTCAAGCAGCCCAGAGATGGGATTAAACCCAGGGGAGCCCCGCTCCTAAGAACAAAGATGAGAAGAGATGAATAATGAATAAGTCACCAGAACTTGCAGCGGCTGGGAAGCGGGAGGCCCTGGTGAAAAAGGGAAAGAATGCTAAGTGGGAAAGACCATAATTTCTTCCTAAGAGGGTTCAAGGAGAGGAGGCGCATGCTCTGTGCTGAAATTGAAGCTCTACACCCAAACACCAGTCTTGGATGGACCAGGCCTCAGAGCCCCCAAGCATACCGAGGGACCACATGCACTTGCTTGACCTGGAAGTGGGTGTGGCGGTAGCCATCAGTGCCCTTCCCTGACCTATTGGCTCAGTTCCTGGGCAAGTTTATTTTCAAAGAGTTTACTGTTGTAAGCACAATTATTCAACAAACACTGTGGGCATAATTATCCATTAGTCCTTCACATAACAGATAGTTATGAAGCTTGTCTCCTTGCTGTCATTAGCACTAAGAAAAAAAATAAATAAATAAGAAAGGCCCAGAATGTCTCCAGACAGTGAGTCTGGGGAGGCTAAGCCCCTACATTGGGGGCCTACACACAGCTTGTCAGCCCAGGTTTCTCCTGTGAGCACAAACTCACCCTCAGTAGTTCATACCCAGCATTGATCTTTTATGTCCAAAGCCAGATTCCAAACCTGCTCCTCTCGCAGCCCTGTCTGTCTCAACAAAGGGAAACTCTGGGTTTCATTGCTCATTTGTTTTCTTGAAATTGAGCTTTTGTGTTAGAGTCTGTTTGGAAATAGAACTCATACAGTGATTACAACAGAGAGAGTTTTATATTCCTTACTAAGCTTTGGAGGTCTGGAAGACAAACGGGGGACTCTAATGTGATCATAGAGATATCCACTGCAAAAGGCAGCCTCTGCTCAGGGATGGGTAAACCGAGGACAAGGGTTTGCTCTCTAACCCAGACTGGCACTATGTGGCTTAGGACAGCCTTTAATTTGTGGCTAATCCTCCTGCTTCAGCCTCCTAAGTGCTGGGATTACAGGAACAAGCCACTATACCTGGCTAGTCCAATTTTCTTTTTATATTTTAATCCAATATGCTTAAGGCAGGTACCACAGAGCTGGACCTGAGCTCTGAGGAAAACTACAGCCAGTAAATCATGACAAATATATTCCCAATCTTGATCTCTAGTGGCACAGAACCAGTCAAGCTTCTCTTTCTTTGTAATTTTGCCTGTTTTGTTATCCAGGACCTGATGTTCTTTTGGTCCCCATTGGCTATTGTTCTATTTCCTTTGTGACCTGCTGTTTCTCTCTTGTCTTTTCTTGTCTTCTGGGGTTACACCCTAAGCCAAAATTCATGCTCACTGTCCAGGAGGAAGCCCAGGAAATGGAGGACATAATCACCACTGTTAATCTTGATCACTAACTTGGTGAGATAGAGAAGCAGACTTCTGCTTTATCTGTGAATGTTTTCACAGAAGATGAACTTAGGGGAAAGACCTGCCCTGAATGTGGACAGCGCCATCTGGTGGACGGGTTCTGGGTAGACTGAAAGGAGGAAGCCGACCAATGCCGTTTCTCTCCTTCATGGCTGCCATGATGTGACTAAGCAGCTTGCTTGACTCTGCCATGGCCCTGTGCTTGGTGGACTGAAACCTCTGAGAAGGTGAATCCCAGCCAATCCTTCTCTTATTTAGTTGCTTCCGGCAAGTGTGTGGTCACAGGAACAAAAAGTCTAACAGACCACTCCAAACAAAACCAGAATCCGTCTAGCAGCTTTGGTATTGGCTCAAACACTTCAAATTCTATTTCTAGAGTTCTGTTTTTAATTTGAAAAGTACCAAATGCATTCAGTCACCTGTTTGCAACCTACATCGATTCCAGATGGCCCTTGTGGTTCTGGATAATTTCTGCATTAATCATATTGATGCTATTTTCAAAGGTCTGCGTGAAATCTCAGATTATACCTCTCAAGACAGGAAATATAATTTATAACAAGAATAGGCTGATTTAACACACCTGTGCTCCAGGTGAACCTTATCATGCCCCATCTGGTTGGGTGAGTAAATCTCCAGGTACTTGCAAGCTTAATCATTGAAACTTTTTTTTTAAATTTCAGTTCTGTGAGGCAAAAAAGTTTTCTGAACAAATATATTTCAAGTTCCACAACAAAGTAAAATGGCCATACCATCTAGCCTAGAAAGTCAGAATATACATATCTTGTCCCATCTAGAACAGACTTAAGTCTACAAGGATCATTTAACTTTACACTAAATAGGCCCAGAAAGCTGGTTTGGAGTTCTTAGGACCATTGCAATTATTGTTTCTGAATGAAAAAAAAAGAAAGAAACAAAAAGGAAAGAAAAGGGCATGATTGCTCCTAGGTACGGTGGAGGAACAAGTTTATTATATATAAAAAGGAGAGCATAGGTAGAGGCAGAGACATCTGGAAGAGTCCAAAGTGGACATGGAACAGACTGAGCTGTTCCATGGGGTATGGGGAAAACAACACCAGGTGCAGCAGCCAGGAGGCCAAAAGCACAAAAGGGGTGGGCAAGCAAAATGTCTGGATTATATAGGAAAGAGCCTCTGGGGGAAGGGCAGCCCAGCCCCTTCAGGGTAGAGGTCAGGGTGTGCCAGCCATAGCCAGTAACAGGAAGGGCCTGAGGGATGCAAGGAGAACCTGGAGGTCAGGTCCACTTTGATATATTAAATTGGCACCTCAACCATTTGTCCTGGGTTTGAAACTAAACAGTTTAGTTTCTCTTTGTCTTTTTCAGCTGCTGGGAGTAGTTGGTCCCCATCTATTTATTTATTTATTTATTTGTTTATTTATTTATTTATTTATTTGCTGTCTGTGTATCCAAGAGTTTAGACTCTTTCTTAGAGTTTCATGGGAAGTTCATATGAATGAGATGTGGGTATGGTGTGTTTCACATGGGCTAAGCCATAGCTACTCTGATGAGTTTCTGATGATGAGCCAACCAGCTGTGAGTGAGACAGGTGCATGCCACTCCTGACATATCCACACTGGCTTCTTGGATGTTTTACTGTTCCTGCTTTGCTTTTCTCCATTCTGTTTCTGTGACTTGGTGATTCCCATCATACTCTACACCAGTTAGTCTCTCTCTCTCTCTCTCTCTCTCTCTCTCTCTCTCTCTCTCTCTCTCTCTCATTTCACTCTTTCATCAAACATCATTTGAATGCATACACTCCCAGTTGCTTGGATCAGCTGAACTAGCTTAGGAAAAGAAAGCTTCCTGGGTGACTGTAGCAGGAGACAGAAAGGCCTGGGAGAAAGATCCTCTCACAATACAAATAAATAAATAAAATAAAAATGAATGTTTTCCTTCCTTCCTTACAAAAAAAATGAAACATGAAGCCTTTCCCCAACCCAGAGAAAACCTTTCTCTGCAGGCTTGGTTTGAAGTGGGCCCATTGCCCACGAGGCTCCAGAAAGCCAGCTGTCAGAACTCAAAAGATGGGCCCCTTCCCCTGTGGCCTCTCCCTGCAGCCCCACATTTCTCTATACCAGGAGAAACTCCCCTGATCAACATTCACTACCATCTTGGGGAGCATTATCAATGGGTGAGTGAGATTCCAACAATTTAATCCCTTAAACAGCAGAAACCCCAACTGTTCCCAGGAGCCTGTGCACTGAGTCAGAAAGAGTCCTGCTGCTTCAGTCCCTTCCCAGCCCTTGGCATAGAACTGCCAAGACTCTGGGTTCCCCAGCAGCAGGGACTTGTGCACAGGCAAAGGGCCCTTCCCAACCCTAATAGACTCTGTGGCCTCTGCTCCTTGAACAGGCTGGCCCGTGAACAGCTCTCTTGTCTTTTCTACTGGGTACCTCAAGCTCATCTGACCTAATTCTACAAGCTCAAGGCAGAAAACAGAGGACAATATCCAACAACTACATGGTCTATGTCCTCCCACAACTATAAATTCCACTGTCATTATGAAATACCAGCTGTGAGCAGTCCCTCACTCAAAAGTCTGTGGCCATGTCTAATAAATGACCAAAAAAAGTTTCTTTGTTTTCCTTTCCCTATAATAAAAGTAAAATAACCTTTTCCAAGTAGATTCTGTATTTATAAATATCACTATATATGTTATATGCATATATTAGTATATATTAATGCCAGGATGTGAAGGGTGTCCCTTATTCGCCATCAGGACAGAACTACATTTCCTTTCATTATTGGGGAGTTTCATCCTCTCTTCCTCCCTGGATCCAAGTCTGGGTCTCTAGAAACAGAGTTGCTACTCAAGTAGACACTAGTCCAAAGGATGGATGGGCTGCCAGACAGACAGACAGATGGAAATATGTCTATGTTGCTATCTTCCAGTTGCTTTCTCAACAATGTATAGGATCCTCACAATGTTTTCTGGCATTTTTCAAGACCTGTCAATCAAAGGGTATCTCTTAAGCCTACATAGGGTTCACACAATAGAATGCATCAAAGAAGACTCTGTTGTTTGCTTTTTGCTTTTACCAAAGAGCTAGAGGAAACCCCGGCAACCTGGGCAGAACTTCTCAGTGAATGGTTGACTTCTTGCCTACCATTAGGTTCTGAAATGGTTGTGTACAGTTTGGAGTCTGTACAGAAGTTCACATGACTCCCGGGGTTCAGAAAGAAAGTCAGAGGTTGCTCTTCTTTATCATGAGGTTGTGGGGGCTCTGTGGGGATCTTTTTGAGTTGAATCATCACGTGTTATTGTCTATCATCATCATCATCATCATCATCATCATCATCATCATTATTGTTTTCAAGGGAAAAAAAGCACCCAGAGCAGTCTCACCCGGACAAAGAAGACACTGCAGGACGCCTAAGTAAGTAATCAAAATTAACTACATTTCTATGGGGCAGATGCTATCCTCTACTATATTTCTGTAGGGCAGATGTGATCCTGTGGCTTCAGATGTGATGCCCTGGATAAAATACCCATCACCAGCCATGAAAGGACAACAGTTAACACAGGAAGAAAGTGCTATCCAAACAGAACAGCAATTCTGTGAGGAATGTTTGTTGACGTCCCTCTGCTCCAGGTACTTGTCTAGAACACAAAGTGAGGAGACAGAACCTTTGTCCCGCTCCATATGAACTCAGCAGAAAGCAAGATGGATGAACACAGGCAACCAGGGCTCGAAGGCCCTAATCTGTGCCTCTCAACCTGCCTCCCATGCCAGAAGAGCAGCTAATTAAAAATGAAGCATCCAAATCCGAATCTCTGGGTTCAGATGTAGCACTTGGTTAGTGAATTGCAGCCTGGAGGGACATGGCCACAGCTCCATCATCCTGTAGTTCTCTTGAAGCCAGCCTGCCTGCATCCCTGCCAGTGCAATGCTACTTCCTTCCCAAGTTCCACATTTGCTTCAGCCCAATGAATCCCAGCTCTGCCACCAAATCACCATGTGCTGGGGGGGGGTTAGTCATGCCCTTCTTTGGGCCCCTGTGGCTTTATTTATTAAGCTCAGATCACAACTTATATCTAGTGGTGTGAGTATCAACCCCTTTCCGTCTCTCTGTCATCAAGGGCCATAAGTAACAGACCTAAGATCTGCCATGTGAAAAACAGCCACACATTTATAAGCAGTCATTTTGTTCACAAGTTCATCTATTGATCTCAATGTGAACATTTAGTTAATAGAAAATACTTCAGACACAGCAGGGGTTCTTCATAGACATTCTTCACAGGGTGGTCGGTTTTAAAGCATCTCTGGGCATTTTGGATGGCTTTTTGGCTTTTGCCTGAAAAAACAGACTAACCACTGGCACAGTTTATGAACTCTCTTCCTAAATGGGAAATCTTTAACTTTCTACAAAATCTCAATCTCATTGTGCTGAGGATTTTTAATATTTATAAATAAATGCTGGCCTCTGGGCTTGTGTAGGCAATAATCCAAATCAAACCAATATCCTCGGTGGGAGGAAGAATGAGGAGTGATGTCTGAATCCCCTGGAAGAAACTCTTAGAACCGGTTTGGAATGGCCACAAACTAGGAGTGGCCTCAGCTTGCTGTGGAGCAAACTTTGGGAGCCTTAACATAAAAAATGGTGTGTCAGTCCATTTAGGCAGACTTCAACAGTATTGATGACCCCTGCTTGCCCCCCAAGTTGAATGGCACACTTAGAGACAGAGTCAGACAGAGCCTGATTCTCTATGACTGGGGAGAGAGGTCAAAGGCACAGGAGGCCAATTGCCTGCCCTGCATCAACTTGACAGAAGGCAAGGAGCTGAGGAATCAAAAGTCGTTTGAGACAAAAGACACTTTAGTCATAGACATTTCCTTCCATTTCTGTACACCAAATAGCATTCACCCCAGGGTCTGTGCCCTCAGAGCTCCTAGCTCCATACTCTGACTATGGAATAGCTGTTAGCAAGTACACACTGCCCCACAGCAGCTGCTGCCTCTCTCTAATGATCACAAGGGAGCAAGAGTCCCAGCTTCCACTCAAAGCCATTCCAGTGGTTAATAGCCCTTCAGTTTAGGAAAGTTCTTCCTTAAATTTAATCAATTCTCTCATTGCAAGACTCATCAACTCCCATTCTATTCTCTGTGGAGATGGAAAAACAAGTGAGTGCACAATTTTGAACCCTTCATTGACTCACAGTGTTGGAGCCAAAAGAGGTGGCAGATATTATTTGGCTTATTTTCCACTGAAGAGGATGCCTGCCCAGAGATGCACTTGTATTCAATGGACTTTAGCGTCCACTGCCTGCAAAACATTGGAGGGAAAGCAGGAGGTGGTTGGCTTGAGTAGCCTCTTATGTGCTCATTTTCTTCTCTACTATGTCTCCATAATTTGAAGGTGCTCTTGGAAGCATACTCCTAGCCTTATCTGTGTTTACCTCACAGCACCTAACTTAGAATTACCATCCATTGGCCCTCTAGAAAAACCTGTTTCATAGGGATTGAGTCAGCTGGTACTGATCTTCCTATCCATACGCACCAATGGCAAGGACTGGTGGCAATGTGACTGGCATCAATCATTCTATAACAGTTGCTTCCATTTGGAGAGTGGGTCAGAGAAAAGGATAACCAGACCATATCCACACAAAGTCTGTCATTGGTTTGTCTCCTTCCAGCACTGGCAATTCCTTCCCCAACCCACCCCCATCCTCTCTGCCCATCAACATAGGAGCTTATAGCATGTCCTGAAGATTGCCCTTGCATATGGACCTATTCTTTTAAATTATGTAGTTTTTATACACACAATTTTCGCTGTCTATAAACAGTTTCTTCTGTAGATCTTTTTTTCTGGTTAGTTTTTTTTTAATTTTTTATTATTTTTAATTACTCATATTTACATATCCATCCCCCCAATCCCCTCACCCTTCCCTCCTCCCATGTTCCCCACCCAACCCACCCCCAACTCCTCCCGAGGGATAGTGAGGCCCTCTACCATGGACCTTCAAAGTCTGTCATATTGTTTGGGGGAGGGCCTAGGCCCTCCTTGCTGTATCTGGGCTGCAATAGTATCCCTCCATAGGGAATGGGCTCCCAAAGTCCATTGTGTTCTAGGGATAAAGACTGGCTCTGCTGATAGAGGAGCCATAGACTGTCTTGGGCTACTAGCTGGTACACACATTCAGAGGGTTTGGTTTGGTCCAATGCTCTTTCCCCAGCTTTATGACTAGGGTCTCCATTCTATCAGTAGGTCAGGTCCACTGTTTCTGCAGATCTCTCCATCCCCGTCTTGCTCCTTTGCTCAACCCTCCTCCCTCTCCACAACTGAATACTAGTAGTATGGTTCAGTGCTCAGCTATGGGTGTCTGTTTCTACTCAAACAACAACTGGATGAAGACTCTCCTTCCTCTCCCTGCCCTCAGGCTCCAATTTGGTCAGGGGTTCTTGTCCCCATCCCCTTCTTCGAGGGACTATTTAATCTTCTCTTGGGGTCCTTCTTGTTTCCTAGCTCCTCTGGCAGTATGGAATGTAGGCTAGTGATCCTTTGCTCTGTGTCTAAAAATCAAAAATGAGTGAGTACATACTATGTTTATCTTTGTGATTGGGTTACCTCACTGAGGATGGTTTCTTCTAGTTCCATCCATTTGCCTGCAAATTTCAAGATTCCATTGTTTTTTTCTGCTGAGTAATACTCCATTGTGTAAAAATAGCACATTTTCTCTATCCATTCTTCAGTTGAGGGGCATCTAGGTTGTTTCTGGGTTCTGGCTATTACAAATAATGCTGCTATGAACATAGTTGAACATATGTCCTTTTATTGTATGAGTGTGCATTCTTTGGATATATGCCCAAGAGAGGAATTGCTGGATCTTGAGGTAGACTGATTCCCATTTTCCTGAGAAACCGCCATACTGATTTCCAAATTGGTTGTACAAGTTTGCACTCCCACCAGCAATGGAGGAGAGTTCCTCTTTCTCCACATGCTCTCCAGCATAGATTGTCATTGGTGTTATTGATTTTAGCCATTCTGACAGGAGTAATTTCAGAGTGGTTTTGAGTTGCATTTCCCTGATGGCTAAGGATGTTGAGCACTTTCTCAAGTGTCTTTCAGCCATTTTGGATTCCTCTGTTGAGAATTCTCTATTTAGTTCTGCACTTCATCTTTTAATTGTGTTGTTTGGTGTTTTGGAGACTAGCTTCTTGAGTTCATTATATATTTTGGTGATCAGCCCTCTGTCAGATGTGGGGTTGGTGAATATCTTTTCCCATTCTATGGGCTGGCGTTTTGTCTTGCTGACTATGTCCTTTGCCTTACAGAAGCTTCTCAGTTTCAGGATGTCCATTTATTAATTGTCGATCTCAATGTTTGAGCTACAGGTGTTATGTTCAGAAAGTGATCTCCTGTACCAATTTGTTCAAGGGTGCCACCTACTAAGAGGTTCTAAGAGGTTCTCTTCTAAGAGGTTCAGTGTGGCTGAATTTATGTTGAGGTCTTTGATCCATTTGGACTTAAGTTTAGCTTGTGGCAATAGATATGGATCAATCTGCAATCTTCTTCATGTCCAAATCTAGTTATGCCAGCACCATTTGTTGAAGATGCTTTCTTTTTTTCCATTTTATAACTTTAGCTTCTTTGTCAAAAATCAGGTGTTCATAGGTATGTGGGTTAATATCAGGGTTTTCAATTCAATTCCATTGGTCAACTTGTCTATTGTTTTGCCAATACGAAGCTGTTTTCAGGACTATGGCTCTATAATAGAGTTTGAAGTCAGGGATGGTGATGTCTCTGGAAGTTTCTCTATTGTACAGGGTTGTTTTGGCTATCCTGGGTTTTTTGTTTTTCCATATGAAGTTGAGTACTGTTCTTTCAAGGTCTGTGAAGAATTGTGTTGGGTTTTGATGGGAATTGCATTGAATCTGTAAATTGCTTTTGGCAAGATTGCCATTTTTATTATGTTGATCCTACCTATCCAAGAGCATGGGAGGTCTTTCCATTTTCCGGTACATTCTTTAATTTCTTTCTTTAAAGACTCAAAGTTCTTACTATACAGGTCTTTCTCCTTTTTAGTTAGTGTTACACCAGATATTTTATTTTGTTGGTTGCTATTGTGAAGGGTGATGTTTCTCTGATTTCTTTCTCAGCACATTTATCTTCTGTATATCTACTGATTTTTTCAGTTAATCTTGTATCCTGCTTCTTTGCTGAAGGTTTATCAGCTGTAGTAGTTCCCTGGTAGAGTTTTTCAGGTCTGTTACAATAAATCTTTCCGCCAAAGCCACCCGAGCCCCACCACCACGTGTGCGATTTACGCCAACTGCCCGCCCGAGTTAGGGCCCAAATTAATACACAGAAACTTGTATTAGGTATAATGCTGTTTGGTCAATGACTAGGATTTCTCGTCTGTTAGCTCAGTCTTAATTATCATAAATCTATATATTTTATAAGACTTATCTTATAGAGGATGCCTTTCATTGGCGCCCTCTCTTGCCAGTGGCTCACATCCCGCCGCTGGAGGAGGCGAAAGGGAAAGAGAGACACTTCCTATTTCTCCTTTCTTAAATATGAGTCTCCTTGCTATGTCACTTCCTGCCTGGAACACCACTTCTCTACTACATTTCCCAGAATCCTCTTTGGCTCCTAGTCCCTTCTAACTTGCTGTCTCATTGGCCAAACAAGTACTTTATTCAATAATCAATAAGATGAACATACACAGTACATTCCCCATCACAGGTCACTTATGTAAACTATCATATCATTTGCAAATAGTGAAAGTTTGACTTCTTCCTTTCCAATTTGTATCCCTTTGATCTCCTTTTGTTGTCTTATTGCTCTAGTTAGGACTTCAAGTACAATACTGAAGAAATATGGAGAGAGTGGACAGCCTTGTCTTGTCTGATTTTAGAGGAATATCCTTGAGTTTCTCTCCATTTAGTTTGATGTTAGCTGTCGGTTTGCTGTATATTGCTTTTATTATGTTGAGGTATGTTCCTGTTATTCCTGATATCTCCAAGACCTTTATCATGAAGGGATGTTGGATTTTGTCAAAGGCTTTTTCAGCATCTAGCGAGATGATCATGTGGCTTTTCTTTTCCAGTTTGTTTATATGGTAGATTACATTAATGGATTTTCATATGTTGAACCATCCCTGCATTCCTGGGATAAAGCCAACTTGATCATGGTGGATGATGTCTCTGATGTGTTTTTGGATTTGATTTGCCAGTATTTTGTTGAATATTTTTGCATCAATGTTCATGAGGGATATTGGTCTGTAAATCTCTTTTTTTGTGTTTTGTCTTTGTGTAGCTTGGGTACCAAGGTAATAGTAGCCTCATAAAAAGAGCTTGGCAATGTCCCTTCTGCTGCTATTGTGTGAAACAATTTGAGGAGTACTGGTATTAGCTCTCCTTTGAATTTCTGGTAGAATTCTGCAGTGAATCCATCTGGGCCTGGGCTTTTTTTGGTTGGTAGATTTTTGATGACTGCTTCTATTTCATTAGGGGTTATAGGTCTGTTTAGCTTGCTTATCTGTTCTTGATTTAATTTTGGTAAGTGATATCTATCCAGAAAATTGTCCAGTTCCTTTAGGTTTTCAAATTTTGTGGAGTACAGGTTTTCAAAGTATGACCTGATGATTCTCTGGATTTCTTCAGTGTCCATTGTTATAGCCCTCTTTTCATTTCTGATTTTGTTAATTAGCATGCTCTCTTTCTGCCTTTTGGTTAGTTTGGATAAAGGTTTGGCTATCTTGTTGACTTTCTCAAAGAACCAACTCTTTGTTTCATTGAGTCTTCGTAGTGTTTTCCTAGTTTCTACTTTATTGATTTCAGCCCTTGGTTTGATTATTTCCTGGCATCTACTCTATTTGCTTCCTTTTGTTCTAGAGCTTTCAATTGCACTGTTAATTCTCCAGTTTCTTCATATGGGCATTTAGTGCTATGAACTTTCCTTTTAGCATTGCTTTCAAAGTGTCCCATAGGTTTGGGTATGTTGTGTCTTCATTCTCATTGAATTCTAGGAAGTCATTAATTTCTTTTTTTATTTCTTCCTTGATCCAGTAATGATTCAATTGTGCATTATTTAGTTTCCATGAGTTTGTAGGGTTTCTACAATTTGTGTTGTTGTTGAATTCTAACTTTAAAGCATGGTGGTCTGATAAGATACAGGAGGTTATTCCAATTTTTTTGTATCTGTGTAGGTTTGCTATGTTGCTGAGTATGTGGTCAGTTTTAGAGAAGATTCCATGTGGTGCTGAGAAGAAGGTATATTCTTTTGTGTTTGGGTGGGATGTTCTATAGATATCTGTTAAACCCAATTGGGTAATAACATCTGTTAGTTCTTTTGTTTCTTTGTTAAGTTTCTGTCTGGTGGTCCTATCTAGTGATAAGAGTGGGGTGTTGAAGTCTCCTACAATAAGTGTGTGAGGTTTCATGTGTGATTTGAGCTTTAGTAATGTTTCTTTTACAAATGTGGTGCCTTTGTATTTGGTGCATAGATGTTCAGGATTGAGACTTCATCTTGATGGACTTTTCCTGTGATAAGTATAAAATGCCCTTCTTCATCTTTAGTTTGAAGTCTAATTTGTTAGATATTAGGATTGCTACATCAGCTTGTTTCTTGGGCCCATTTGATTGGAAAATCTTTTCCCAACCCTTTATTCTGAGGTACCATCTGTCTTTGAAGTTGAGGTGTGTTTCTTGTATGCAGCAGAAGGATGGATTCTGTCTTGTATCCATTCTGTTAGCCCTATCTTTTTATAGGCAAGTTAAGATCATTGATATTGAGGGATATTAATGACCATTGATTGTTGATTCTTGTTTGTTTTGGATTTGTTGCTGTTAGTGTTATTGTGTGTGGATTTCCCCACTTTTTTTTTTGGTGTTTGGTAAAGTGGGATTATCTACTGCCTATGGTTTATCTTCATTACATTAGAGCTTTCCTTTCATTAATTTCTGTAGTGCTGGATTTGTGGATATGTATTGCTTAAATCTGGTTTTGCCATGGAATATCTCCATCTATAGTGATTGAAAGCTTTGCTGGATACAGTAGTCTTGGCTGACATCCATGTTCCCTTAGAGTTTGTAGAACATCTATCCATGATCTTCTGGCTTTCAAAGTTTCCATTGAGAAGTGGAGTGTAATTCGGATAGGTCTGCCTTTGTATGTTACTTGGCCTTTTTCTTTTGCTGCTCTTAATATTTTTTTCTTTATTCTGTAAGCTTGGTGTTTTGATTATTATATGGCAAGGGGACTTCTTTTTGTGGTCCAATATATTTGGTGTTCTGTAAGCTTCTTGTACTTTCATAGGCAAAGCCTTTTTTAGATTGGGGAAGTTTTCTTCTATGATTTTGTTGAATAAGTTTTCTGTACCTTTCAGCTGAATTTCTTCACCTTCTTCTATACCTATTATTCTTAGGTTTGGTCTTTTCACAGTATCACATATTTCCTGGATAGTTTGTGTTAGGGATTTGTTGGACGTGAGTCTTCATCACCTTAGATTCTCTCTTCCATCTCTTGTATTCTATTGGTTATGCTTACATCAGTGGGTCCTGATCGTTTGCCCAGCTTTTCTATTTCCAGCATCCCCTCATTCTGTGGTTTTTTGTTTTTTGTTTGTTTGTTTGTTTGTTTGTTTGTTTTTTGGTTTTCTTTAGATTCTTTAAGGGATTTGTTTATTTCTTGAATTTTTTGGTTTGTCTTTTCCTCCATTTCATGTAATTTTTTGCTTGTTTTTTCTTCTATTTTTAAGGGATTTTCTTGTTTCCTCTTTAATAGTCTCTATCATTTTCATAAAATAATTTTTAAGGTCCATCTCTTCTTCCTCTTCTACGTTGGGCTTTTCAGATCTTGCTGGTGGGGAGTCCCTAGATTCTGGTGGTGTCATACTGGTCTTTCTGTTATTGAGTGTGTTCTTACTCTGTCGTCTTCCCATCCTTTCTTCCAGTGGGTGCAGGTGGGGTCTCTCTCTCTCTCTCTCTCTCAGGTGGCAGGCGGAGGGCTCAGGCTCAGGCGGCAGCTGGAGGGCAGAGGGCAGTGGGTGGACAAGGGTGAGGTGTGTCGGGACTCAGGGTGGGCCTTCTGGTCTTGGCAAGTCCATACTCTTTTCCGGGAGTGCTCAGGCAGAAGCTAGCAGGGGTTGGTGGGGGAGGTTTGGAAGCAGAGCAGTGCCCAGACTCACCTGAGGCTCCGGCGCTAGCCGGAGGACGGAGGGCAGAGTGTGGACAGGGGTGAGGTGTGTCCAGACTCCTCTTCTGTAGATCTTATCCGTTTTCTTCTCTCATCCCACATGCTTTGAGGTTACCCCTTACCCTGTGCACATCCCTTCATGGTTTTTGACAGCTGCATAGCCTCCTCAGAGCACAGTTACTGCTTGCTTCATAAACAATTCCCTCTTATGATGGGTAGCAAGTGGACACCTTGGAGATCGTTCAGAAAGTGTCCCTGGAGTACATTCCTCCAGGTAGAGACAGCACAGGTGTAAAACACTGGAGTCACAATCCCAAAACACAACAAGGAGTTCTAAAACCCTGAATGGGCAAGTTCCCTAAACTCTGAAATTCCCCAGACCACAATTTTGAAAGATTCAAATCCTAAACATGGAACTCTTGGAAGCAAAATTCCTCCAGTCACAGTTGTATATTCTCACACATGGTAACATCAGAGGAGAAAAGAAATCAATTCTGAGCAAGTGACATGTGACACACATCAATGATGAAAATTTCCGTTGGCAAATGGATCGTTTGTCAGCACCTGGACTCCTTCCAGCAGAATCCCAGGACCTCTTAATGAATCCAAGTGGCATTTGCCTGGAACAGATAGTGAAGTTACTGACTGGTTCAAAACACTTCTGTGCGCTGTTAAGCAAGGAGATGTTCGGGCAAAAGTGTGCTGTTCCTTTACCTGAACTGTTTGCACCAGATCTCCATGAAAGCATTGTGGGATGGGGTATACACGCTCCCACCAACAGATCTCATGCCAAATTAGAAAAACTTCCAAATGAGCAGCGCCTCCAAGAAAATGAATGTATTCTTAGAGGAAAGCTGTGACCTAAAAGAAGACAGGAACTGTTTGTCTCCTAGCAAGGCTTCAAAATACAGCTAGTGGCTGCAGAAGTTAGCCCGCTCTCAGGGCCTAGAACTTTGCAACTGCTGTTCAGCTGTCCCTACAATGTGCCTTTTCATCTGTCAAATAATTTTTTGTATCTTCCTTCGTAGCATTTTACCACCACTTAAATTATCAGCATTTTCATAAAAATAGCTCTCTATGTTGCTTTTCATCTTTGAATCGTTATGATACTGGAGGCATAAATCACAGAAAGACTTTTAGAGAATCCTAATTCACTTTAAGAAAAACTGACTACATAAAAGTACTTTATCATTGTATATGTATATAAAAATGTTAGACCTGTCTGGGAATGTTAGCTCATTGGTAGGATGCTAACTCAGCTTGCCAAAGGCTCTGTATTCAGTTCCCAGCACCACTAAAAACATGTTGACACCTCCTCAACAAATAAAAAAAATTCCGTTTTTCTTTTTGCCACACCTGCACTTGTGAGACTTAAGATTTCTCTAGATCTTGACCTCTACAGCCATTACATATATGCTGGGGTGAACCATGGGAGTCCAATGATTTAAGCTGTCCAACACAATATTTCTTTTTTTCAAACAATCTTCTTTTATTTTACATACCAATCCCAGTTCCCCCTCCCTCCCATGCTCCCACTCTCTTGTCCTTCTCCTCACCCCATTCCCCATCCACTCCTCAGAGAGGATGAGGCCTCCCATGGGGAGTCAGAAAAGTCTGTCATATAACTTTAAGGCAGGACCAAGCTCCTTCCCCCTGTATCTAGAATGAGAGAGGGATACTAGATACAGAATGGGCTCCAAAGAGCCAGTTCATGCACTAGGGATGAATTCTGGTCCCACTGCCAGTGGCCCCATAAAATGCCCAAGCCACACAACTGTCACCCTCATTCAATGGACCTAGTTCGGTCCTCTGCAGGTTTCCCAGCAGTCAGTCTGGAGTCAGTAAGCTCCCACTTGCTCTGGTCAGATGTTTCTGTGGGTTTCCCCATCATAGTTTTGACCCATTTGATCATATTATCACTCCTCTGTCTCTTTGACTATACTCCAGGAGCTCTGCCCAGTGCTTAGCTGTGGATCTCTAATGACAATTAGGGTAGTCATCAATCTGATTACAGGGAAGGCCAGTTCAGGCACCCTCTCCACTATTGCTTAGAGTCTTAGCTGGAGTCATCCTCAACACACTATTTCTGATTAATATAGTTCTAAAGCTGTGTAGATGCAATTGCCAACCACTATGATACATCCCTGTACACATTTCGCTTGTTACTTAATTTCTGAAGTAGTTCTTCTGCTGTGGTGGTGTGAATGAGAATGGCCCTCATAGGCTCATATAACTGATACTTGGTGCTCAGTTGGTGGAACTGTTTGGGAAGGATCAGGAGGTGTGACCTTGGTGGAGGAGATGTGTTACGGGGGGTGGGTTTGAGATTTTAAAACCCCACACCACTCCCAGTTAGTTCTCTTTCTCCCTCCCTCTCTCTCCTTCTCCCTCTCTCTCTCTCTCTCTCAGATCTTGCTGGTGGGGAGTCCCTAGATTCTGGTGGTGTCATACTGGTCTTTCTGTTATTGAGTGTGTTCTTACTCTGTCGTCTTCCCATCCTTTCTTCCAGTGGGTGCAGGTGGGGTCTCTCTCTCTCTCTCTCTCTCAGGTGGCAGGCGGAGGGCTCAGGCTCAGGCGGCAGCTGCTCTCTCTCTCTCTCTCTCTCTCTCTCTCTCTCTCTCTCTCTCTCTCTTTCTCTCTCTCCTTCTCCCTCCTCCTTTCCCTCTCTCTCCCTCCCTCTCTCTATGCCCCCTCTCTCCCTCTCTCACTCATGCTTATGGACCAAGATGTGGGATCTCTGCTACTATCCCAGTGCCATGACTACCTGTCTGTATATGCCATGCTCCCTGCCATGATTATCATGGACTCAAATCCTCTGGAACCACAAACCTCAAATTAAATGCTTTCTAAGTTGCCTTGGTCACAGTGTCTTATCACAGCAATAAAACAGTAACTAAGATATCTGCTTATAACTTTTATACCTGTGTGATTGTCATTAACATATTTGGATGCTCCAACTGTGAAGTATGCCTGCTACTATGACACAATGTATAGAGTAGGCTTAAAGTCTCAGATCTTTGCTCCTTATATATTAATGTGACAAATCACATTGTTATTTTAATATTACACATCATCACATTATTTGGGGTGTAAGTCCAATTTCATCATGATGTGTTACAGAAGATCTCCAATACATATTTTTATAGTATCTAAAACCCCCACATGCCCATCCTCTATCCTCACTAAGTTCATAGTCAATTTCCTTTCGGGTATCTCATTTCCTAACCTCACCAAGCTTAGATGTTATATTATTATGCTTCAGTGTATCTCTCTAGAAAAGTAGTATTTAAAAATATAGCCATATCAGGGGCTGGAGAGATGGTTCAATTGGTAATATGTCTGACACACAAGCATGAGGGCCTGAGTTCAGATCCACATAGCACAGAGAGATGCACCTGTAACCATGATACTGGGGAAGCAGAGACAGGAGGATCCTTAGAGTTTGCTAGCCAGTTTAGCCAAACTAGTGAGCCCCATGTTCAGTGAGAGACCATGTTTTAAAAACAAGGTGAACAACAATCAAAGAAGATACCCATGTCAACCTCTGGCCTCCATGTGCAACCCAAAGTGTGAATACATACAGACATGTACACATACATACGCCACACACAAAAATATAGCCATCATTATTTCAGATGGGTTTCTTGGAAACTGTTTACACGATGTCTTAGTTTGGCTGGGGAGTAAAGGGTTTAGTTGTCTTACATGTCTGGATCACAGTCTGTCATTAAGGGAAACCAAAGCAGGAACCTAGAGGCAGAAACTGAAGCAGAGACCATAGCACATTGGTTCGCAACCTTCCTAATGCTAAGACCCTTTAGTATAGTTCCTCATGTTGTGGTGACCTCCAACCATAAAATTATTTTCATTACTACTTCATAACTGTAATTTTGCTACTTTTATTAATTATAATGTAAATATTTGATATGCAGGACATCTGATATATGACCCTTGTGAAAGGGTCATTCAACACCCCCAGAGGGATCCAGACCCACAGGATGAGAACCATTGCCATAGAGGAACACTGCTTACTGGCTTACTCTTGTCTTGCTTAATTTACTTTTTTTATACACCCAGGACTACCTGTCCATGGATGGTACCATGACCTGGTGGTCCCTTCCTTGTCAGTCATGAGTCAAGATAATGTCACACAGGCTTACCTATAGGTCAATCTAACAGGTGCACTTTCTCAGTTAGCTTGAATCAACTTGACAAAAAAACTTAACCAACACATACTGGGTTTCTATTTAATCTATTTAACCTGACAGTCTTTGTCTTTTCACTGGGATTAGAATTTATACTGTTGGCAACTGATGGAATTACTCTAGTGTTAACTTAAACCTATACCTTCTTATGTGCTTTCATTTTTCTCTATCTTGCTTTTTAACTCCTTTCTTTATATATATTTACCTATTATTCCAATTCCCACTGGTTTAGAAGGTATACCCTCTTTCTATTCTATTTCAAAAAGAGTTGTTGTTTTGTTTTGCTTTGTTCCCCAGAAACCAATCTCCAAGGTATAGTGAATGCATTTTTCACTTAACATGGAGCATCCCACATGTGCTGAATTTGAAGTCACAGAGCAAAGATTACAACAACTAACTCCAGCACTGAAAGACTTAAGAATTGCCCATCTTCAAAGTTCAACTACTGGTTTGTTTTTAATTATACAAATAACATGCTCATAAAAAATATTTTATCACCTTACTGATGGGGGAGGTCCTTCTGTGTATATGTTTATCTTATTGGTTGTTGAATAAAGTACTTTTGGCCAATAGGGAAGCAAGATAGGTGGGACTAGGAATCAAGGAGGATGCTGGGACATGTAGTAAGGAGAAGTCTTGTGATCCAGACAGGAAGTGACATAGCAGGCAGACTCAGAATATAAGCAGGGACAAGCAGGAAATCACTCTCTTCCTTCTCCTCTCCTCTCTGTAGGGTTGCCATGTGATTGCCTGGTGATTGGCATCCTCTGTAAGATAAGTCTTTATAATTAATATATATATTAAAATTTATTATTTCATAATAATAATTTATTAATCTATTATAAAATATATAGATTAGTAGTTATGGTTGATAATTAAGACTGAGCTAGCAAGTAAGAAATCCTAGTCATTGCCCAGCAGCAATGTACCTAACATAAGTCTCTGTGTGTGTTATTTTGAGCGCCCACGTGGCAGCGGGGCTCAGGCAGCTTGGAGGAAAGATTTATCATTACACATTACCGCAGAGAATGTCAGCTACTGTGTCAATCTTTCTCACACACACTGTGTATTTTGTGTGTATGTGTGTGTGTGTGTGTGTGTGTGTGTGTGTGTGTGTGTGTGTTATGGTGTTGTGCGGTGTGTGTATATATATATGTGTGTGTGTTACAGGGTGTGTGGTGTGTGTGTATATATATGTATGTGTTGTGTGTGTGTGTGTATTGTAGGGTGTGTGGTATGCATATGTATATGTGTGATGTGTATATGTGGGGTTTATGTGTGTGTGTGTATGTTCAGCATTTCAGAGAATTTAGCTTTTCTGGACCTAACAGCATCTTACATACATTTTGCCCATTCTCACAACAGCCTCAGGGCAAAGCACTATCTGTCTCATCATACAGATGAGGAAATGGAGTTCAGTGACATCAACGGATGTCCCCAAGATCACACAGCCAGTGCAGTGGTGGGCTGGGCTTCAACCCAGGTCCTAATTCTAGTGCTTAGATTTTTCTCCACATAACACTGACAGCATCTGTCAAAACTGTACACACATGAGTACTTTAAAGATATGTGACTTCAAATGTAATTCACACAGCACAAAAAAATTCCTCATCTTGAAAGTATAAAATTAAGTGGTTTGTCTGAGGTTCACATGGCTTTCACAACCGTCACCACTGAGTCTAGAAAATTTTCATCATCCCTAAAGAAAACATTGTCACCATGGCAGTCACTCCCATTTCTTCCTTTTCAGCTCCTTGGCAGCCACTAACCTCGTGTTTCCATATGGGTTTGTCTTGTCTATACTAGACATGTCATGGGAATGGATTTTAGATGAGTCATGTGTAGTGTATCTTCAAGGTTCATCCATGTCATAAAAGGCATTGGCACTTCCTCTGCGATTGAATATGATTCCACCCATGGATATGGTACTTCTTGTGAATATGATAGTTGGTTTGTCCATCAATCAAGGACTAGACACCTTCCACTATTACAAATGATGCTGCTGTAGTCATCTGGGCACATGCTTTCTGTTCTCTTGGGTAGCTAGGTAGGAGAACTGCTGGGTAATAATAGGTAATTCTATGTTTAACTTGTGGAGAAACGACCAATGATGAACCTTTGAGACAGGTTTTAAACAACCCAACTAGCCTCAAACTTGCTATGCATTTGAAGCTGGCCTTGAGTGTCTGATCTTTCTGCCTCTTCCTCCCGAGTTCTGGGAGGAAGCTGAATTCCAGCTGAAAGGATCATTTTATATACCACTTGTAACGTAGGAAGCTTCCAGTTGCTCTGCATCCTCTTCAACACTTGCTGCTGTCCAACCTTGTAATTGAGGTCATCCTAGAGCATATAAAACTATATCACACTGTGGCTTTATTTGTATTTCTCTAGTAAATAACAATATTGACCATCTTTCTGTGTAATTTTTGCCACCATATATCCCCTTTGGAAGACTCTATTCCAATTTAGCCATTTTTAAGTTGTACTGCGTTGTTCATGACAGGAACTCTTTATATATTCTGGATCTTAAAATCTTGACAGGCACATGATTTACAAATCATTTTTGCATTCTGTGAGTTTTTTTTCTCTTCATTGATTATCAAGATTTAAGTTTTGATAAAGTCTACTTTTATTTCCCCTAAGCATAGCTTTTTGTTGTTGTTGTTGAAGTATCAAATCTAGTAAAGTATTGCCTAATCCAAGGTCACAAAGATTCATGACTAAGTATACTAAAACTTGTCCCCTTCAAGATACTATAAGAATTTGGAGAATTTCAATTGTGTTTACCTTGGTCAACTTATATTCTATTTACAAATGCACATACTGAAATGACACATAATACATTTTCATACTTTGATGTGGTAATTGTCCATTTAGCTGCACTTACCATGGTTGCATTCTCCTTTCTGGCTAAAACTCAACCTCTTATCAGGCTCATTTTACATCTGCTTGGAGAACTGCCTTCAGATTTTCCCCTCATTGTACTCAATGTCTTTGTCTTCATCCTTGAATATTTGTCATGCAGATCTTTAGTTCAAAAGTTCTTTTAACACTGTATTTTCCTGCAGCCATCTCATGTTTTGTGTTATTGAAGCTTCAGGAGTTTTCAAAGTAACGCATACTCCTCCACAGAGCAGCTTGGTTGTTCTGAATTCTCATCGTGGTGCAACTACGTCAGCTCCTTTATTTCGCCTGCCTGGGGCCTACTAGATTTTGTGACTTTTGGCTCACCCCACTTATTCATCACTTCAGGAAAAACTTCCTCCCTGATGGCTTCAGCCATGTCGCTGCAGCAACAGCCTTGCCTCACTTTGTGGGGCCCTAGTTACAAGTATATGACATAGTGGCTGCTATGCCTCCTACTTTTTATTTCCTATCTCCCATGCCATCTTCTGGATAGTCTCTTCTAATTGAAGATCCAGCTAAGTTTTTCCTTAGCCACTTCTCACTGGGTATTAAACACACCCTCTGAGTTCCACATTTTGGTTATATTTTTAGTAACAGGATTTCTCCTTGGTTCTGTCTCAAATTAAAAAAAAAATTAAATCACAATTGTCCAATAACTTTGACATCTTGAATTCATGTGATCTGTTATTTTTCTATGGATCCTGACTTTTATGTTTATTATCTCATTGCTTTCTTTCATTTTATTTGAAACACATTCAGGGCTGGGGGTGTATCACAATGGTAGGAGTACTTGTATGTAAAGTCCTAGGTTTGATCCCCAGTACCATTAAACCAAACAGCCAAACAGTTCAGAAATAATCAAGGATTTAGAAGATGAACTCCAAAGGACTTGTCTTTTTCCAGCTCCCTTGTTCTTGGGCTACAATATAATTGGCCCATCGGCTCTATCAGGCATTATTAATATGACTGTTATTACTATTGCTTGTATTGGGAATTCAGGTCTCCCTGCCTTTCATTTTCAGTCAGTAATTCCCTCAGTAAGATAAACTTCAGCCTAGTTAGGCCTCACTATCCATAGAAATTCCATGGGACTTTATTATATGCCATGTCAGGGACTTGAAGTCTACCAGGAGAGGTCTCTACCTTTGAGCCACACTACTAAGCCCTCTCAGGCCTTTTGGCTGATGTTTTCATGTTTACAACTACTTTTCTATGATCTTGATATGTGGAGGTAGCATGACTTTAAATAAAATCTGAGTGGTATTTGTTGTTTTGTTGTTGTTGTTGTTGTTGCTGCTGCTGCTGCTGCTGTTAATTCCATTCAGTTTTGTCTTGGTTTTTGTGTTTGGTTTTGTGTTTGTCTTGGTTTTGTGTTCAAACACTTGGTTCAAGTGTTTGAACGTTTGATTCCCAGTTGATGGAACTGTTCAGCAAGAACAAGGAGGTATGGTTGTTGGAGCATGTCTGTCACTGGAGGTGGGCTTTGAGGTTTCCAAAGCTCAAGCCATTTTCCAGTTAGTTCTTTTTCTGCCTTCTAATTATGGATATCTCAGCTACTGCTCCAGTGCTATGCCTGCCTACCTGCTATGTTCCTTGCAGTGATGGTCATGGACTAACACGCTGAAACTGTAAGCAAGTTCCTAACTAGATGTTTTCGTTTATAAGCTGCCTTGGTCACAGTGTTCACAGCAATAGAACAGTATCTTAGATGATTATTGAAAGTCTTTCTTTTCCAGGTACTCTGTGTGTTATTTTAATACAAACTAGGGCTTTATTTTTTATTCCAGCAATTAAAATAGGTCCTTTTGTACTACTTCTTTTCATCTTCCAGGCCCTGATGAAACCTGAGACCCATGCAGACATATGCAGTCTGTACAGCTGCCTGATGCCTTGGTGACTTCCTCAGGCTTTGCTGCCTCAGGTGTCATGTTGATGTGAATGGCATGTGTAACCATCTGAGGCCATGCCAAGGCTCATGGCATGAGCCAATGAGGGCCATGTGTGTGGTCAATGGTCCTGATATAGCTAAGGGCTGTGCTGATGTCTACAGCCTGTGATGCCACCAAAGTTCATGCAGACTCTGTGGTCTGGGCTGCTGCCTGAAGCCATGTTAATGTCTGTGTGCTCAGGAGAGCTGGTTGAATGACGGTATGAGGTGGAATGGGTGGGTTCCAGCAGTGAGAGCTATATGATAGCTCTGACAGTACAGTGGATTTGGGAAAGCAGCCTCCCTCTACTCCCCTAGGAGAGCAGGTCCAGCCCTTCACTGGCACACAGCACTACAGTGCAAGCAGTGGCTCGGATGTGGGAGAGCTGGCTCAGGCCACCCCATAGCTCTCCTCAGTTGATGATGTTTGGTGCCATTGCAGCCAGAGAAAGACTCATTCTCCCTTATGGGGCTGGCCACTAGGAATCTGACCATGCTCCAAATATATGGACAACACGAAATGGACATTGTTTTCCCTTGGCGGGGGTGGGGTGGGGGTGGGGGTCACAGGGGAGGAGGTCAAAAATTGGAAGACTGAGAGGTGAACGCAAGATTCCCAAATAATCAATGAAAAAATAACATTTTTAGAGTAAAAGGAAAAAGAATAGGCCTCCAAGAAATAAAAACCAAACGTGACAAAATAAAATACAAAACAGACTGGGCAGTGATGGCACTCGCCTTTAATCCCAGCACTCAGGAGACAGAGGCTGGAGGATCTCTGTGAGTTTGAGACCAGCTTGATCTACAAGAGCTAGTTCCAGGGCAGCCTCAAAAGCCACAGAGAAGCCCTGTCTCAAAAAAAAAAAAAAAAAAAACAGAAAAATAAATAAATAAAATACAAAACAAAAAACTATCATATCGAAGTTGGACACCGAAACCCTACAGGAGAAGGAAAATAGCCCCAAGATTAGGCACAAGAGTTAAAGTTGCTACTCTGATCAAATTAAAATATCATAATGGCTTACAAACAATTTTCTGCAGTTCATGTTTTACCTTCCTCTCAAAACCACCTATGCTCAGTGTCAGGATGGTTCCTCTCAGGCCCATAGCTACAGGTATTCTTGCAACTCTGGGTCTTTGAAATAGGTCTGAGACTTGTCTGAAATGATTCCTCACATTCCCACAATGTCACGTGATATCTAGTGGTCATCTACACCCTCAGTGCCCAAAAGCTTATTCATAAGCCCCATTCTGATTAAGAGTAGCAGTTTCCATTTTGCCCAAAACACCCTCCCCAACACATACTAAACTTTATCAAACACAAAACTTTGAGTGGCCATCTGATTTCTTTCCCATTGTATTTCCAACATTTATCACACTGCATAGAAAGAGCCCAGTAACTCTGTACTAAATAAATGAGCATTATTTGTGTGTGTCTGGTTTTTCAAGACAGGACTTCTCTGTGTAACAGCACTGACTGTCCTGGAACTTGCTTTATAGACTAGGCTGGCCTTGGACTCACAGAGATCCACCTGCCTCTGCCTCCTGAGTGCTAGGATTACAGACATGTGCCAATACCGCTCCCCAATAAATGAACTTCAGACACTTCAACACTGAAGCTAGTTTCACAATTTCAAAAGAGAACTGAAAGCACCTGTTCAATCTAATCTCCAGGGAACCAGGTGGCTCAGCGGGTATAGGCACTTGTCGAGAAGCCTTATGACAAGTTTGACTCCTGGAACCGACATGAGGTAGAGAACCAAGTCTACAAAGTTGTCCTTTGACCTACATATGCATGCTGCTGCACCTGCCCCAGACACACACACATCCAACACAGGTGCACACACAATTTTTTTTTTAAATCTGCTCCTTAAATCATAGTGACTTCATTATATCCCTCAATTCGTACCTGATTAACAGAGTTTTCCTAATGTGTTGTAAACAGAGAAGTGATCACATTGCTTGAATTCTGCCCATTCCAGTTCATCACTGTTGAATTAAAGAGTGCTTAATATAATCCAGCCAGATAATAAGGCCTGAGGAAAGGACTGGTATGAACAGGAGGGGTGGAGCCAGTCTTCATTCATCCCTCTTCCTAGCTATAGCTATCAAATATATCACAGGAGATGCTTCTGGCTGATTTGATTCTAGTGGTTTAAAATGGGTGTTGTATTTATTGATGCTTTGTTTTCCAACATGACCTCAAAAAAGCCAACACAAGGAATTTGAGAATGAGCAGTTACAATCCTGAAGGTGAGTGGTATGAGGGTCTTGGGTTACATCCCCTTCAGTGCTTTCTGGTCAGCATCATGTCTAGATCATAGAAATCAATAACTATCAGAATGTATAAAACTAAATTACTACCTGGTAAACTACAAGACAGAGGTGCACTGATAAGAACCATCAGTTCATGTAGGACCACAGACTATTCAAAACAAATCCCTTAGGAAGCAGTTTCCAAGCCTAGGTGGGAACTCTCAGCAGAAAGCAGGGACCAGGGCTGTGTGCCTCAGATCTACACATGCATCTTTCTTCCATTCCCCCAAACACAAAACTTAGCAAAGGTGTGGTTATGAGAGCACACAAAAGAAACAGGACCTGTCCTGCAGGAGGAAGCAAGAGGACACAGGCCTGTTGCTGATCCTTTGCAAGGCAGTTCCTAATTATGCCATCACTCACATGTGTTACTGTTAATATTGTTGGAAAAGAACATAACATTCAACATTTTAAGGATCTTGCACAAAGCAAATGACAGTAGGTTTTATTAACATATCTTACAACGTCACTTATTTCTAGTTTTGTAATTTCTGCTTAATTATAAAGGTTGATTTCGCTTCTACAGTAATGTACTGTATTTAAATGATCATTCATACAAGATCACACCAGTACATGTTTCTGAATAATATACACACATCACTCTAACTTGGACCTGTTATTTTAAAAGTGGGTTTATAAATCGGACTTATAAAAGTTAGGGGAAATGGAAGTTCTAATTTAGCAGCATGCATGTATGTATTCAAGTACAATTTTCAACCAAGTGCTTTTTTAAAATTTACTGGTGACTAATTCACCAATATCAAAATAAACACTATCAAATATCCAAAATTTTAAAGTTAAGGCTAATATTTTCACTTCACATCCATATGCACAACCATAAACATTCCATTTAAATATGTAGTGATCAAAGTCTGAATACATTATACCATATATATATATATATATATATATATATATATATTATATATATATAGCATCGGAGTTCCAAACTGTAGAATTATTCAAGTCCATGAATCCTGTAACAGTATTTACTAGAGATGTAATTAGCATTTTGCTCCTCAACCACACTTACAAATGGTCTGATATTCATAATGACCGGTGCAAAAAGGTAACAGCTGAACTTACAACACAGTATTTTTTTTTAAAGAGCAGGTGTTGGAAGGACAGTGATTCACCTGAACAAATCATTCTTACAGAAAGTTATCTTAATATTGGAAATGTATATAAAAATAGCAAGCCACTTCCACATATAAAGCACTCCAGGTAATCTTCTGACAATCTGAACTCCTCTGAGTGTGTTCTACTATGTTTCCCTTACTTTAATGCAATGCCATTATTTTATGTTAACTTTCATATCCTGTAATGCCACGTCATTCCAAAAGTTTAGAACATGGGTCTGATGTTGCTTTTATATTTTCCCATTCAATGTTTCTTAGTTTGCTTTTTATTTTTTTATTTTATTTTTTTGGGTTTTTTTTTTTGTTGTTTTTTGAGACATGGTTTCTCTGTGCAGCCCTGGCTCTCCTGGAACTCACTTGTAGACCAGGCTGGTCTTGAACTCACAGAGATCCACAAGTCTCTGCCTCCCAAGTGCTGGGATTAAAGGCGTGCATCACCACCGCTTTACTGTTACAAGTAAAAATTTAATTTTATATAACAAGCCACGGAAATCCAAAATACCAGGAATTGCTTGATAGTACTATATATGTGTGAAATAATCATCAAATTATTGAATCACCTGTAAAAAAAAAAATCTTGGAAGCAATAAAACATGCTTTTTTGTCATCTTCCTTCCCTCTTACTGACTGTATTTTAGCTCAGTCATTCTCATTCTGAACTAAAACCCCTAATACATAAGTTGATCTTCACAGCAGTTTCTAAAGGCAGAAGCATGACTCATTCACAAGGGTTAGCCGCTCTGAGCCTTTCCCCCTTTGGGAAACCACACAGAAGTAGCAGTGATTATATCACATGAGCAAAACACAGACGAGTGCTTCAGTCAGTAGGGAAGTTCCAGAAATTCAAGTTCATCTGTTGAGACAAATGAGCATTTTCAATCTGGTCATAGAAACACAAGCTTGGTTGGTAATAAAAGGTAAGCATGCACAGAATCAAAACTCTGCCATGTATTCGTTCTTAACCCTTTTGATTTTATTGTAAAATCTACTTGTCACTAACAACTCTAATAATTCATTCAATTGAAATGGCAAATTGGTTTTTGAATGTGTGTGGTGCTGAAGATGAAACTCAGGTTTTGAGAATGTTAGCTAAGCAGTCTATCACTGAGCTATACCCTCAGCCCACAGATTTTCATTTTTAAGGACCTCCCCAACCACACATATGCTCAGTCTCTCCCCCAGTGCACTGCACTATACGGACAGCAGCTATCTATTTTAGAGCTAATTCAATTATTTACCCAGGGAAAGCGTTTATGAAATTCCTGAGAATGAATTAAGTTTTCAGCAAAGCCTTAAACTTTTAACAGATTCCTCACAATAAGAAAAAAATTTAAAGTTCTACTATTAGACCAATTTTTACTATACAATATTTCACATAAATCATGTTTTACATTTTTTTCTAATTACATACAGCAAAAATCTCAAATCAATATAAGGATGACAAAGAAAAAGATGCATTATGTTTAGCAGATGCAAATGAAAACACAGAGCAGTAAACTTCAAACAAATCACATCCACTCTATCAGTGAAGAGCTGATAAGGGCATTATAGGGAAAATCATTTGCGAATGATTTTTGTGGACAAGTTGTGCTTTTTATTAATTGTGCACTTAAAAAATGACCACTAAAGAATGATTTAACTTACTTGTTGTCCAGATACTTGAGAAAAATTATTATATCATTAATGTGGTTACCAAGCACCTAATTTTGGAAAGGCTTCATAATGTGTGTTTTCTTTTTAATCCCTCAGCAAAGACATCAATCCCCCCAAATTAAATTAAAGCTTATTGTTGATAAATCAATATCAATGAAAATGATAATATATGCAATGCTGAGGTGTGTGTCACAGCCCATTGTAATGTGGACCCCATCTTTTATTGATGTGGTCAAAAGTGTGCGAAATCCACTGCTGCTCAAGAACTTTGTATCGCTCCTCACAGATGTAGAGAGGTTTGCCTCGCCTGCAACACAAACGAAGAACAAAAGCATTAAGTTACACAACCCAACAAGGTTTTCATATGCATTTCTTCATTAACACACTGCAGCAAAAATAACTATGATTTTACTTTATGTGGTCTGCATTTTGGATAGGAAAAATATCTCCAAGCTAGAAATAACTATTTAAATTAATGATTGTCAGGCTTTGCAATATTTTAACAGTTATAATTGCAAAACCAAATGTAGTATACTGGTTTCTATGCTAGAGCTTCAGGAAAACACCTGACACATCCAAGCAGGGCTAACCTAAGGTCCCGGTCCTCTTCTCCATGAGCATCCAAATAGACGGAACCCCAGAGGCAGAAGCGGTGGCCTCGGATGATGATAATCACTGATGCATTGATTAAAAGGAAAATTCCGGTTCCGGCACCACAATTCTGAGAATGCTTTAAAAAAAATTAAAATATAACAATGCACTTTAAATAATATGGCCTTTACAGAAAAATCAACATCTTTATTAATAGTTAATAATATAAAACTATTTAACTTTAAAATAAGATTTCATCTACTAAAACCATAACCTCAGCCCCCACAGCTGGTTAATACATTGGGAAGAATATGGGTTGGCCCTGTGCAGGAAGCAGCTAGCTCAGAGGCTAGCTAGCACTCTCTGGGCATCCGTGAAAGAAAGCTGTCTCCCAGCCTGGTGCAAAGTGGGCAAGAGAAAGGAGAGCTGGATTGTACTTAAGAAAGGTTTTGTGTCTTACAAACAGCCTGGGCTTTGCCTCTGAATGCACTGCTTAACTCAGACTGTGCAGAGCTGCAGGGTCACTGCACCATGTTTCCCCAGGGCTGCGTTTCATGCCCCTGCCACTTGCTTACCAGCACACATTCACAGTAACTTTGCTGCTTGCAGCACAGTCCTTTCAGGCATACAAAAGTGCCACAAACAAGGCAAACTGCTGGGTCTTTAGGAACCTTGGTGCAGACACTGCAGGTTTTTCTATGGTAGTACTGAAAAATGGTGTTGTAATTCTCAGGCAACTGTAGCAGGTGTGGTAATTTCCATCTTGACTCTTGGATAAGCAAAGCCTAAAACATCAAAAAAAAAAAAAAAAAAAAAAACCATCAGCCCATGTATATAGGATACTAAAATTACACATTGAATTTTTAAGAAGGTTTTATTGAGAAAGGAAAATCTGCCTTCAGGAATGTGACCTACTCATTAAGAATCCTTCTTTTCCCATTTTACAAACAACAAAAAGTACTTTAGAAATTATTATTCTTTATTTCCATACAAATTTCAATTATGACAGATGTAAAATTTTATAGTAAACACCCTAAAACATGTTATTTTTAAGAGAAAAAAATAATATCTCTGAACATGCATGAAAATATATTTGCAAACATGTAAAAACATTAAATAAAATAGCTAAACATTTTCTGACACCAGGTATTGACCTGTCACACATAAATGATTCATAAGCTTTTCTTTAGCAGAAGTCAAATTGTAAGTATTATTCCTATTTTAATGTTTTATATGAATTCTCCCTCCTACAATAGGTAACATCCATATAAGTGCCAGCCTATAATTCTTCAAATAAGCTTCTTATTTGCATAGGAAAAACTCCAAGTTAGTTAAAGCTCACTGCAGGGCAAACTTTATTTACTATTTGCAGTTGTAAAAAGGGACTGGTAATATTTTTTCTGGATGTTACTACATTCACAGTATAGTTGGATATGTTATTAGGTGACTAATTTCTATAACATACTTTCTAGGAGCCAGGAAACTCAAATAAGAATTTTTGTTCTGTAAGGTCTTCATTAAGATACATTAAAAAGCTGGGTGGTGGTGGCTCATGACTTTAATCCCAGCACTTGGGAGGCAGAGGAAGGTGGATCTCTATGAGTTCCAGGACAGCCAAGGCTACATAGAGAAACCCGGTTTGGAAAAAGCAAACAAAGATAAATTAAAGAAACAAATGCGATAAACAGAAGCTGAGATCAGTGGCAATTGGTGATTCAGAGGTCATCACACTTGAGGTCCTGGGTTGAGTCTTGTCCATAAATACAGCAATGAGTAAACACAGCACTAGAGATGGAGGAGGTTAGAACTATAAAGATGGATTATCAGTCAATCTTGACGGAAGAGGTTAAAGCCTCAAAAAGTGATATATTCAACAGAAGGGTAGTAAGGCTGCCTGAGACAGAAGTAGCAGCTGGACAGATTTACAGGCATTTTAAAGTCTGCAATGCACTTAAAAACTCTTTTGTGTCAATCTGAGCAAAGTATCAGATGAGTTGGTATAACAAGGGAAACATAAGCAAAATGGTGAAAGCCTTTGACCACCAAGTTGGGCAGTCTTCCTAAATATGCGGACAGTGCCTAGATGAAACATAAGCAGGAATATGTTCCATGAGAACTTGAAGATGCTGATGATTTGCATCTAAGATCACAAAGTCACCTCCATGGACTCTCACACTAGTTACTTTCTGACTTTTACTATCAGAAAAACAGTCTAGAATCTCTTGACATCTAAACAATCTCTGCTATCTTATTTTATTGCCTTACTTTATCTACTAAAGGGCAACAGAACTACCCTGTGTAATAATATTTTCATTATATCACTTCATTTCTCAGTTAACAGTAATTCTTTTATAAAGAAAGGCTGTATAGAAACCATGGCAAAAGCAGCACCCCTGCTGCCTGCTTTTCTACTCTCAGGTCACTGGTCAATGTCTTCACAAATCCCTTAGCAACCAAGCCGGCAGCATAAACCACATTAAAAATTAAAGACATAATCTTTTAGTTTTCAGTTTAAATACTTTTAAAAATGAGACAACAGTTTTACGACTAAGACTATAATTTATTAACTTAATTTTTTTAATATTCCAACATCACTGTGACAGTTGTTTAAATGCTTTAATCAAAATCTACTGGCTTAAGCTAAAAGTAACAACTAATACACCTTTTTAACTGACATATTTCTGCTTTCTTACTACTTATGAGTCAACTATTTCTTCAACTTTCTCAGTTTAACCTGCTGCCACACATAACCTGAAATTTGAATGTTTCCATTGTTCTTTTTCCTATGATCACACTGTCACTGTGGAGAGTGGCTTTCTCTTTCTACATACCTTTCCTTGTTCTGCATGCCTCTCCGTAAATGATCTTATCTCAAAGCACCACTGAGTTACAATGTCAAATGCTGCAACTGGCCAGTCCAGACATGAGGCACTGATGAACGGGTGATCTGTTTGGTAAAAAGTTGGCAGAAGTCCCAGGCAGCTGGCAAGAACTGAAAATTCTTCTTCTTCCTTTTAGACATGAAATAGAAAATTTTCAAGATATTTTAATTGTCATTCTCACCAATTACTTTGGGATAGTAGGAAACTTTCTCAACTGAAAGTGAAAGAAGCAGAAGTATCAAAAAAGGGAGAAGTGTCCTCCTTACATTTTTTTCCAACCATCCTCTAAATATTTTTTTCTTTAAAATTTAACTCCTATAAGTCTTCCATCTGCTTCTTTTATCCAGTTGTCACATATCTGATGACTAGTTTACAGAAGTTAGCAGCTCTATAAAAAGCATGTGCATTGAGCTGGGTGTGGTGGGTACACCTGTAATCTAACACTCAGAGATAGAAGCAGGAATTTAAAAGTCCAAGTTTGAAGGCAGCTTGGACTATAAATAATGACACTACGCCTCAAAACCCAAGGGCTGGGGTGCAGCTGTGTGGTGGGGTGCTGGAAAGACTCTGCACCTGATTCCCAGCCCAAGGGATGGGGCTCTAGCAGACTGGTCACCAATAGAGCTAAAGAACAAAAATCACAGAACTCACAGGAAGTAAAACTAAATAGTTTTCTCAGACTCTCAATACACATAAAGCAAAGTTGTTCTTTTAAAGAGTGTGTGGGGGTATTTTTTTTTTAATCCATAGAATGATCTGTCAGATCTGAAGCTCTGTTCACTAATAAAAGAAGTAGAGAAATGAGAATAAATAACATGTATTCTTTAAGTTCGTTTGTTTTTCTCCTCTTTTTGAGACTGGCTCACACTACATCACATTGCTGGCCTGGATTCTCTAAACAAGATTGACTTCAAAAGTTTTATTTTCTTTCTGAGACAATGTCTTCAGTACCCCAGACTCACCTCACATTCCCTAAGCAGTTAAGACCTTAAACTTCTGGTCTTCTTGCCTCTACCTCCCAAGTCCTGAGGATAAAGGTCATGTCCAGTGCTAGGGACTGAACACAAGGCTCTGAGCACGCTAGGCAAGAACTCTCCAACTGAGCCACACCACCAGGCCCCTTAAGCTTACTTTTAAAGATGTCTGTTAGTTTCATAAACACAAACAGAGACTTTCCCAGACCCTCTGTATTTAATCAAGGCTGTGCTGGACACTAGTGAATTTCCTCTCCCTTGTATGCTGGGTCAATTCCTATTCCACTCAAAGCCCATCTTCCCAGAGATGTAACTAATGACACTTCATAGCACCCAGCTTCATTCAGGAAACACATCAACCCTTCCATGCCTTTCAATTCCTGCATGTATAATTTTTACTAATAACATAAAAAATAACTTTGCCTCCCGATAAGACTAGGTCCACCAGTGCTTGGTACATAATGAACTTTTATAACTGAGCTAATTTTATGCATGAAGTACAACATTTCAAATTCTATCACAAAGAAACTAAGCTGAAAAAAATCAGAATGATTTGTAGGCTGAAACTATAGCTCCTCTATTTTATACAACTACACAAAGAAATGACTTTAAAAATCTGCTTTACTGAAGTATAGTTTATATGCCATGAAATATACTCATTCTAGGTATAGTTTGGTGAATTTCCTATATGCAAATAATGCACCCACTGTAATAAAAACTTTGACCAAATTCATCACTTCTAGTATTCATTCATGTCCTTATGCAGTTAATCCTAGCCCATACTCTTGGCAACCAAGCAACCACTGATATGCTTTCTTTCTACCATTACAACCTGACTTTAAATTTTTTCATATAAATGGAATCATACTGTACAGTCTTTTTGTCTGATATTTATGCACTTAGAGTAACTTTCAGATTCATGCATTGTACATGTCAGTTTTCTATACACCACCACCCTTGGAGACAGGGTCTCACTATGCAGTCCTGGCTGGCCTAGAACACACTATGAGAGCAGGCTGGTCTTGAAGTCACAAAGATCTGCATGCCTATGCTTCCCAAGTAGTAAGGTTAAAGGTGTGAGCCACTACATCTGGTGTAGCTCAGGCTGGCCTGGAATGCATGATCCTCTTGCCTCTACCTATCATTACATGCCATGGCAATCAGCTACTCCTTTTAATTGTTTAGTCTAACATGGACATACTAAATTTCATTTGTGTGCTCCTAGAAGTCTGGACTAGTTTTTCACTACCACGGATCAGGTTGTCAGAAGTATGCTTTTAAGTCTTCATGCAGATATATGCCTTCATTTATTTTAAAGAACATCTAGGAACAGAACAACTCAGCTGTAAAGCATATGCCTAATTCTTAAGAGAAATTAAGAAATCTTTTCCAAACTGAATGTACCATTCTACATCCCTACAGGCAGTGGATGACAATCTGGCTATTCCAAATCCTCAGCAATACTTGACTATCACTTGTAGTGCTAATTTGGTACCATCACTGTGTTAGCTTGTGCTTCTTGAAGAAGTGATGCATTGAGCACTTTTCTTCTACTTGTTGATCATTCATATACTTTTCACAAAGTATTTAATATTTTTGCTCATTTTTATGTTGGCCTTTTAACTTTATTACTGAGTTTCAAGATGTATGTTGGATATAAGCCCTTTGTCACACTTGAGATATTGCTTATAACCCAACAATTACCATGCCATGTTCAGAATGGCAGCACCAGCACCACTGGCACTCTAACTCTATGGTAGTTTTACATCCTCTGTTGTAATTAAATTACTTCCTAATTTCATTTTTATTTATACTTATTTATATCTATATGTCTTAAGACTGGGTCTTTCTATGTAGCCCTGATTGGCCTGGAAGTCTTTATGTAGAATAGGCTGACCAAGTACTCATAGAGATATGCCTGCTCTGTGCCTCCTGAGTGCTAAGACTGAAGGCATGTCCCACCACACCTGGCTTAAGTTCATTTTTAGATTAATTATTCCTAAAGCATAGAAATAAAATGAATTTTATTACATTTTTCTTATGTCCTGAAACTTTGTTAAACTTTTTTCATTAGCTCTAGCAATTTTCAAAAATTACTTCTAAGGCTGGGTCAGCAGCTGAGAGCACTGGCTTTAATTCCTGAGTCTTACACACACCTCACTCAGCCTATTTCTCTCTTGGTCTACCTATGCATCTGGTGCTCTAGAATAGGTACCACTGGATGCTGACACAAATGTCACACCAGTTCCAGAGCTTCTACTTCCAGACACCTTCCAAGTTAGAAGTTAGAGAGGGAAATGCCTGCTAATAAAAGCAAATGGAAGCAGAAGCAATAAGGTAGTAGGCACAGAAATAACCCAGCTAACAACCTGTAAGTGTGTAGGGAGTATACTGGTTAGGGGAGATGCTAACTTTTCTCGGGCAATCTTCATGCTTAAAAAAAAAGCTCTGTATATCAGAAAACAAGTTTCCTATAAAGTTAAGACTTAAAAAAAAAAAAAAAGCCAAAAATCTCATTTAAAAAGGGGGAGGGGGAAGGAAAGAGGACATACTTCATGGTTGAATGTTTTAAATTTGATCAACACCTTATAACTCTATATGGTACTGGTAACAAATATAGAGTTTACCTTGGAGCAGTTGATAAAAACAAAACTATCAAACTACTTAACATATTCAACTTCTTAGGACAGAAGGAACAAAAAAGTTATCTATGTCTGATATAATTCAGGCTTCAAAGGCCATAAATATGGTGAGTTATAATTTCTACATCAAATTCCCTGAGTTGGCAGTCTGTGTCAGGACCAAGTCAATGCACACACTCTGGGTTTACTCACCTTACAAATTTCCTGCCCTATTTCTCTCTTGCGGGAATTTTGACAAAAATCTATGAACTAGATTAAACTAGCAGTAACCCCATCTAAAATTTTAGACAATTTTAACACAATTGTCTAAAAGCAAACATTTTATTATCATAAAAACCTAAATCTTGCAGCTTCTCTTCTGAACAATGTAACCTTTAAAAGACTATTAAAAGCATGTGATGCCAGTGATAAAAATATCAGCAGAATGAACACCATTCTTACTCAAGCATTTGGCCTGAATGTACACTAAATTGGTCTAAAACTGTTCACCCATCCATAATTATCAATGTTATCAGAAAAAAATAAGTGGATGTTAATAAACACAAAACAATAATATTAAGGACACCTAGTCCTTTGAGCTAGACTGACATGTCCTCATAGCACACTGTTCTGCATATTAAGAGACATAAGATTCCTACTATATATCAATAGGATTTAAAAATTGGCCTGATGTAATAAGGCCCCCTAATCTCTACCCCAAATTATACCTGGCAACTTGGTAGATCTTCCCCAAAGAGGTGGTGCTGAAGAAGGCTGCTGATCCTGAGGAAAGGTAAACAGAAGGTCTGGATGTATTTTTCCATGGACTCAGGAGACCAAGCAATAGGACTAACCTAAAGTTAAGGAAAAAAAAAAAAAAATGCAAGAATTCACTCTGCAATAGATGTAGCTTTTCAAAAGCTCATTCTTATTAGCAACAACGCAATCTAACATAACACAGACATACCACTGCACACTCCTGGGTTCCTTCTTCACAATATAACTTCCCTTTAGACAGTTCACTTATAACAAAGCTCAGCAGCACTTCACAAGACTTTTCTGCATCACACATATTCTGCCGGAAAAGTTAAAACATCAACTTTACATTGGGCACTGAAAAAAGTTCACTGGAAATAATCCCCCTTAGTGTAGTAAAATTGTATTGTATATTTCAAACAGGTGAATTTCATTTCTTCTAAATTCAGATTAACTATATACTGTATTCACAAAATTGAGTAAGTGGTTAAAACTATCCCAATTATGTCTTTAAAAAACAGAATGTAATATATATTATGTGTGTAAGTATGTATGTACATATATAATCCCAAAAAACTTCCACTCCTGAGAACTGATGCTGAAGAGGAGTTCCCTTGAGCTATGGAACACTGACTTAGAGAGATATTTTACAGGCAACAAATACAACAGATCTGAACTATAGGGAAAATGTTTGCAATCTGAAAAGAGTCAAATAAAAGTGTATATTAACAAATCCTGACAGTGGTACAAATCTTTTCTTATGCAATAAAAAAATAAGGTCTCAATGTGTACAAATTCCCTAAAGAGATTTATAAGAAGTTTAGTGTAAAAATATAACTGTGGTAAAATATTTGTCACACAATATATAAGTAACTGCATTAAATAATGGCCTATAAATGAAGCTTGATAACAACCTGCATTTTTTAAGGGAAAAGTTATGTTAAAACTTTTCAATAAGCTGGACATAGTGGTTCACAGCCCCACTCAGGAGGCAGAGGCAGGTGAATCTCTGTGAGTTCAAGGCCAGCCTGGTCTACAAAGTGAGTTCTGGGACAGGTAGAGCTGTTACACAGAGAAACCCTGTCTTGAAAAAACAAACAAAATAAAAAACTTTTCAATAAAGATTTTATATTAATGAACTGTATCTCTTACTAAGATATTAAAATAGTAAAATATGTAATTATAATGTATGAATCTAAAAAAAATTCTATAGTCATTCTCCTTATTAACTATACTTTTAAAATATAGAAAATAATTGAATAAACATCAAGGAAAGCCAGGCGCTAGTGGCGCACACCTTTAATCCCAGCACTCGGGAGGCAGAGGCAGGTGGATCTCTTTGAGTTCGAGGCCAGCCTGGTCTCCAGAGCAAGTGCCAGGATAGGCTCCAAAGCTGCACAGAGAAACCCTGTCTCGAAAAAAACAAAAACAAAAACAAAAAAAAGTCAAGGAATTTAAGCTTTCCCTGAACTCTTACTGTTATTTTTTATTAATTGAATTAATTTGCATTCATACATGTATGCAATACATACTGTCCACTCTCATCTCCCACCTCCCTACCATTCCTGTCAAACCTTCTCCTCTAGGGATCAATGTCAGCGCTTAGGGCACACTAGGCAAGTACGCTACCACTGAGCTGCACCATCCTGAATACTGATGGTATATTCACAACTGGAGAACAGAATCTGTTATCTGCTGACACTTGCTTTTTTACCCTCAATGTTCCATCCATGTTATTGTATTCTTTTCACCTAGACTGTGAATTCCAAAATGTCCATAACTATAATTCCCATTTTCCATAAATTCTGCATCATAAAGAAACTCTAGCAACAAACAAGTGCTGGCTAATGAATGGAATTTTTCTTGATAATTTTGGAGCATCTGACCTTAGAACTTCTGTTAATTGTGCAAAATGAGGCAAGTCACATTGTGAGAGCAGTTGTAAACTCAGGAATGTTTTCTACTTTAGAATTAGGACATAATATGCATGACTAGATACAGTAGAAAGCAGAAGAGAAAACTTTAAACAAAAAATCAGTTATTTAAAAAAAAAAGCATATTCAGACAAATTCTAAGATCAGAAGCCACAAAATTATCAGGTTTTGAGTTCCTGCCTCTGCTTCCTTCAGTGGACTGTGACTCAGGACATACAAAGCAAATAAACGTTTTTTCTCCAAGTTGCTTTTATCATAACAATAGCAGCCCTCTAAGACATGCAATAAAACATTTTCTTATTTTTTTCTTTTTACCCCATAGCTGCTCCATTTCCAATTAAAACAACGTTTAATTCATTTTGTCTCTCAAACAACCACTCTTGGATTAGTCTGTACCTGAGTGGTGGAACACTCAGGAGGCCTGAAAACCCCAGCACCACAAAAGCAAACAAAAAATTCTCACACTCACACATAACATGTCAAATACATATTCTCATTCACTTCCACCCCCAACTTGAATGGCTTCCCAAACTATTGAGTGAGATAGAATTCAGGGAGACACTACCTTTCTAAGAGCGCCAACTTGTTTCCAGGCTGACCGATCCTCTTCACTGCCCTTAACTGAAAGTGCTGCCAGAGCCTGTGTGTACAGTAGGGTGAAGAGTACCTTCACAATGCAGGTGAAGTGTTCTACAACAGGAAGACAACAACACCATTTGCTTGGAATGCAGACATTTTGGACCCAAGAAAATTTCACATGTATATACCTTTCCCTGCATTGTAATTTTTCAGCATGTGTGTGGTTAATAAAATGAAATTATGATGTGCTATATTTCCTCTATTGTTCTTACTGTTGCTGTGACCAAAATTCATGACCTAAACAACTTAAAGGAGGAATGATCTGCTGTGTCTCATCATTTCAGCTGTAGCAGAAGTCAGGGTGACAAGAGAGCATGATGCTAAGACTCTCAGCTGCTTTCCCCTTTTTCTCTTTTCCCATTGGAACCCAGCCGGTGGGATAATACTGCCCACATTCATGGCTAGTTTCTCCTCCCAAGAAATAACCTCACAGACACAGCCAAATTGTACCCCCCTAATCTCCTGGAGACAGGTTCTCACTATGGCTGCTAGGCAGTTCTTAAAAATTCAATCAAATTGGCAGCCAAAATCATCCACCACACTTTCCAACATATCCAAAATTATGAAAGCTCCTCTATTATGCTACAGGATGGGTGTCGTGAGAAGCAGTGTCTTTTAGGAGGTACTCTCATCTAGGCCTGGTAGAACAGAGCTGTGATCCTAGCTACTTGAGAGCTTGAGGCAAAAGGATTACAAGTTCAAGGCCTGCCCTCCCTGTAGCGTGAGCCCAAGACCAGCCTGAGCAATTAATGACCTTGCCTTAAAAAAAAAAAAGAAGAAAGATGGGACCTGGGGAGGCAGACCAGTCAGTAAGGTGCTTGGTACACAAACATGAGGTCCTGATTTCCATCCACTAAACCCATGAAAAGCCAGGCACAGAGGCACACATCTGTAACACCAACACTGGGGTGTAGAAGAGGGAGACCGGTTCAGTGACCAGCCAATATAACCAAATTGTCAAGTTCCAGATTTAGTGAGAGACTCAGCAGCCAATAAAAAGATCTTAACTGAGGAGCCATTCAGACACTCCTTAAGTAGAGTTTCTTTTTATAAGCTTTTTTTTTTAATTAAAAAGTAATCCACCAAGAGAAGTAACAGCTACTATAAATAGTATTTTAGCCTTTTGTTATAGAAAAGTCTTATCTCAACAGGGTGGTGTGCCATGCACCTTTAATCCCAGCACTCAGGAGGCAGAGGCAGTTGGATCTCTGAGTTCAAGGCCAGCTTGGTCTACAGAGCAAGTTCCAGGAGAGGCTCCAAAGCTACAGAGAAACCCTGTCTCAAAAGAGAGGGGGTTGGTGTCTTAATTTCCTTTTTTTTTTTTTTTTTTTTTTTTGGTCTTGTTTTGTTTTTTTGAAGACAGGGTTTCTCTGTGTAGTCCTGGCTGTCCTGGAACTCACTTTGTAGACCAGGCTGGCCCTGAATTCACTGTGATCTGCTTGCCTCTGCCTCCTGGGTGCTGGGATTAAAGGCATATGCTGCCACCACCACCTGGCCTTATTTCCAATTTTTAGTAATTTTTTAAAATCCATAAAACTGACAGTTTTTAAACCAATGTAGCTCAAATTTCCACATTCACTTGTGTAACTTCACAATTATCTATTGATGGAATATTGCTAATTGCAAAATCAACATCTTTCAGGGACATTAAACAGTAAACCACTGTTCAGAGATGAGTACAAGACCAATCAAGTAAAGCCCTTCAAATGTAATTCCCAGCATAAAAAGAGGAAAGGATTGCCATGCAGTCTTAAGTAAATGTGCCTAAAACAAACAAACAAACAAAAAAATCACCATGGAAACTGAGGTTGGACAAAAGATCAATCCCTACTTAGAATGCTTCTGAAGTAAACAGACTCCAGTTAATGGTTCAGACTTCAGCCATCACAGTGGTGCCCATCTGAGAAGCAGGGCCTGGCAAGGCCATGGGCTTTGCCTCTGCCACTAGGTGCTGGCACAGCAGGCACAAGCCTGGGGCCCAATGCGAGCGTAAGACATTCATTAAGGATAAAAGTTCTGCTCCCACTGCTTACCTAAGACAGATAAGGAGATGCTAAGGTAGAAATATGAACCTGGGACTTATAAGGTGAATTTTCCCTTAGAGTTATACATCACTTATATTCTTAATCTCCTATTCTTGACTGCTGACCTACCTGACCATTATACTATTTCAGACAAATGTCAGAACTCAGACAACTAACATTTTAAATAAATATTATGTTAACTCTTACCTGTATTTCCCATTTCTTCATAAAGATGAAATCTCTGAAGTAGAATAATTCAAAGAGTGCTGACATTAACTGGGAAAAGTGACTGACTCTAGAATGATACCAACAAAACCTGACTGAACCACATTTGCTTTACTGGGTAAGGCAGGAATATACACTAAGACATTGAAAACCTGAGTACTTACTGAGCTGAATATTTATTGACACCAAATGCTTGAATATTTAGTGACATGTGAATATTCTATTCTGTACTTCATATTCGTTTTTCCAGAGAACCCACAACCCTCTGGAAATAGCTTCAATACACATCTACTGATTTACTGGCTTACCTGAAGGTTCAATACTTTGTGAAGATGATAAGGAAAATGGTACTCAAAGAATTACAAAAGCTGTTTCCTCATAAATTGTTTTAGAGTTAAAATAATACAAAAGTTCTAAGTTTCATTTTAGGATGAGGTAAATATTTAATGCAAAGGCCCTAGGGAAAGAGTATGCAAGAAACAGGATAGGATGTAACATGAGTAAATAAAAGACCCAGAGACAGATTATTGGGGTTCAACCTGAAGATCAGGGAAGCAAAGCAGCTGACCACTAGTTCTTACCTCAAGCTCAGGCTAAATGGGCTGATCCTGTTGACTCTCCTCAGCATGGCTGGAGAATAAATGCCTCATACTGAATACCTGCTCCTGTCTTTTATACCCCTCTAGTGCTGGGATTAAAGGTATGAGCTATAATTCTCTTTTAGACTGATTTAATCTTGTGTAGATCTGGGTGGCCTTGGACTCACAGAAATCCGTCTACCTCTTAACCCTGAGTCTAGGATTAAGGGTGTGTATCACCACCTCCTAGCTTCTGGCTGCTGGGATTAAAGGTGTTTATCACCACTGCCTGATCTCTATAGCTTGAGGCTGACTTTGCTTTTCTGAATCCTCAAGTCAAGATTTAATAAATCATAAATAATATATCACTATAATAGGATATGAAGACACATCAGATACTTTATTCTTTTCCTAAAAGTAGCATAGAAATTCTTAATAATAATAAAAAAAAAAGCCAGGATGGTTTGTGGCGCATGCCTTTAATCCCAGCAGCACTCAAGAAGCAGAGGCCGGTGGATCCCTGTGAGTTTGAGGCCAGCCTGGTGAAGAAAAAGAGGGGAGGGGAGGGGAGGGGAGGGGAGGGGAGGGAGGGGAGGAGGGGAGGGGAGGGGAGGGGAGGGGAGGGGAGGGGAGGGGAGGGGAGGGGAGTAGACTTTCTATGGAGGAGTACTTTGTACTACATGGAAATCCCAAATTTTCCTACTCTTCCCTTTTATCATCTAGAGTTACTAATTACATGTGATCAATTCTTCCCACAAAAAAAAATCTTACAAAAAATTAATTCCTGATATGCTTTTCTAGCCCAGAAGCTACATTCTACTTTCTCTTTGTGAGTGAAGAACCCAAATAGTTGAATAAGATTTTATTTTACTTAATCATAATAGCACTAAGGAAAGATCCCAAAGTGCACCTCACACTTACTAAGGTAGTTAATGATGGCCCCTTGAGTATTCTTCAGGCAAATGAATTTCGTTTCTAATAATCTGCCAACATTCCCAGGAACATTATATAAAAGTGATCACAACAGAAGAACTAAAGATTGAAGTGAAAGTAATAGTGTTTTTGAATTTCAAAATACAGAAAATAAAATCACCTTATTCTAGTCTGCAAATATTGACTGACTGTATGTGGCCTGAATAAGAATGACTTATATATGTGGCTTATATATTTCAATGTTTGGTTCCCAGCTGGGGAACTGTTTAGGAAGGATTAGGAAGTGTGACCTTGTTGAAGGAGGTGTGTCACTGGAGGTGGGCTTTGAGGTTTGAATAGCTCGTGTCAAGCCCAGTCTCTATCTAGGCCTCCATCTTGCAAATAAGATACAAGTTCTCAGCTACTATCCAGCACCATGCCTGTCTGCTGCCATGCTTCCCACCATGATCACATACTAACCCTCTGAAACTGTAAGCAAGGCCCTACTTAAGAGCTCTTTTATAAGCTGCCTTAATCATGGTCTCTTCACTGTAATCAAACAGTAAGACAGACTGTTATGTACCAACTGGCAAGGATATACCAGAGTTGGTCTAGTCCTAGAGGAACTTAGCACCTCCAAGAAAACCTAGTGACAGTATGAGTATCAACAGAGGGAGAAGCATGGGCAGGTTAATAGGAGAAAAAGAAAGCGATGTCTAAAAAGAAAGCACGAACACTGGGAGTTAGTAAGTGAAGAATGAAGAAAAGCAAACATTTAAACATGCTCACCATGTTCCTATCTTGCAAACACAGTAACTACCATGGGTTTTGCCCCACTTAACCCCTCCCCATCCACCATTGCCTTCACCAGTTCTCTCTGTTATGGTTTCTCATCTCTCATTTTTTAATTCCACTATAATCTGTTGCTTCTATTACTGAAAACACAACTTCTTACTGCTATTCTTTATTATAGAACTATTTCCTTGTCCATAGCCAGAAACCCTCAGGAGAATTCTTCAATCCTTTTAAATCGGATAAGAACTATGGAACTGCTCACAAAATATATATATATGCATATTAAAATTTTAGAAGATTCAGGGTTTCATTGAAGTCCACGATAAAGTCTAGAATCACAGATTTAAAAGGCCTGATCTAAGAAAGCTATGAAAGGTCCACTGTAATGAGCCATGCCTTTAATCCCAGCACCCAAAGACAGAGGTAAGAGGATCTCTGTGATTTCAAGGCCAGCCTGCTCTACAGAGTAAGTTCCAGGACAGCCAGGGCTACATAGAGAAATCCTGTCTCAATGCCACACACCCCAGCCCCCTGCAAAAAAGGAGAAGAAGCTTTCAAAGATTTATGGGGTCACATCAACCTGATATGAGCCAATATAAAGAATATAACACACTATGCCATGCCATTGTTGCTCAGGTTTTGTTGTTGTTTTAAATACTTCTTGACAGCTTTTAGAAATAGTATCATGGCTTGGATTTTAAACATCCCTCAAAGTTTAATATGCAAAGGCTTGGTTGCCAGCCTGTGGTGGTAATGGGAGGTGGCAGAAAGGGTGTGCCCTTGGAAGGGGTATTAGGACTCTGTCCCGCCCACCACCCACCCCATTCATGGGCACCATAAAGCAGCTTCATTTAACACAGTCTTCCACCAGTGTGCTACCTTGCCACAGGCCCAAAAGTAGAGCAATCAAGCAAAGGTGGCCTCTGAAACTATGAGCTGCAATAACATGTCTTTTAAAGTTGATTATCTGTCCCAGTACTCTGCCACAAAGATGAAAAGCTGACTAACCCAGATAAACAACACAAATTATTTTAAATCTTAAAGCACAAGTCTTGAAAGCAATTTAACTACAGGTAAATTTAATGACTATTAGATAGCCATCTGTCTATTTGGTTCCCCAAGGACAAAGTCCACATTTTATTCATCTTTGCATTTCTACTATTCAGTAAAGTGATATTTCAACATGGCACATAGTAGATGGTCACTAAACATTTCTTGGCCTGTGAAGTGGCTCAGTGGGCAAAGGTGCTTTCCACCAAGACTGATGAGTGAGTTTCATCTCCAGAATCCACCCCGCTGCAGAAGGAAGAGAACTGAAGGTTTTCCTCTGTGTCTTACCCAGTGCACAGAACACACAAAATCACAATGTAACTTTTAAATATTTCTTGAGCAATTCAATGACTTCACAACTTAGTATTAAACCAGCATTTGCTTATCAATTATATCCACAGAACTACTTTTAAATTTTATTTAGGAATGAGTTAAGTTTTTTTGTTTGTTTGTTTGTTTTTGTTTTTTTGAGACAGGGTTTCTCTGTGTATCCTTGGCTATCCTGGAACTGGCTCTGTAGACCAGACTGGCCTCAAACTCAGAGATCTGCCTAACATAAAATTTTATGCAGTTTTTGTTGTTGTTGTTGTTGTTGTTGTTGTTTACTGAATCTAGTCTAATCCATTTATTTAATCAAGAAAACCCAAATTTCTTAACTTGTTAAAGCATAACTTTAGAGTCTGTTTCTACCGAATTAAAATCTGTAGGGTCAGATATTTCAGCAAACTGAATTCTCTCCTACCTTTGGTTAAAAGCTACGGCCACAGTCCTTCCTGACAATGACCACCAGCTACACCAGATGGACACTCAGCAGCAGGTCCTGCACTGTTACCTGAAATGTAAATCCTTCTATATGCCAAATTTCTTCCCTTTTAGACTCTTAGGTTTATATGAAACTATCCCTATAAGGGAAGTGTATATTTAAAACATATAACAAAGCAACTTTTTGTAGGTTAAAATATAATATACTGTGTATTAATTGAACACAATTAGGAATAAACTACCATGACCCCTGATATCTGTTTCCCTAAACTAATGAAAACTAACCATAATTTCTCCTCACATACATACACACATAAAAGAATTTGAAATTTATTTTGTAAAGAGATCAAATTAGGCTATTTGACAAGTTACAGAATAAATTAATAAATTCATAGCCAGGTCAATCCAACAAAAAAATATTAAAAAAATATATTCATGTTAAAAGGAGGACACAAGGAGAAGCTACTGATAGTCTTTATTTATGCTGATTAACTTTTTCTGGAATTTAGTAATGGTGATGATATACCAAATGCCACTGCAATCATAACTATAAAGATATCTAAGCAGCACATTGTGTGTTATGCAAATATTGTAATTAAAATATTAGGCAAGCCAGGCAGTGGTACCACATGCTTTTAATCCCAGAACTTGGGAGGCAAAAGCCGTCAGATCTCTGAGTTCAAGGCCAACCTGGCCTAAAGAGGGAGTTCCAGGACAGCAAGACTATACAGAGAAACCCTGTCTCAAAAACAAACAAACAAACAAAAACTTAAAATTCACAGGGCTGTTATGAATGTGGTTTGCATATAAATGACATTATTTTACCTTTAACAAATATAATTTAAATGAAATATTGCAATTTGTCTATATTTCAAATAAATGGTCACTTCCTACTCCTAGGTTGATTTTACTAAAATATTTTATTGAAATATACACAAAGAATGTTTTCCATGGAAAGAAAGTCTTTTTATACCCACATTGCACTGTAACTTAGAATTGCAAAACAGGGATAGGCATGGTAGTATACACCATTAATCCCAGCACTCAAGAAGCAGAAGCAGGGAAATCGCTATGAGCTCCAGGCCAACATGGTCTACACAGAAGTTCCAGACTAGGAAGGACTACATAATGATCCTTACCTCAAAAAATAAACAAAATAAACCAATAAACTAATCTTTCAAAAGAAAAGAAAGCCAATAGATGGCAAAATACTTTAAATGCTTTAAAGTAAAACCTATGTTAAAACTATTGAGCAATAATTAAAATGTTGCTAATTTAATTTGAAGCTGTTTACCTAATGTAATACTACTACCACTAATTTAAAATGATAGGACATCACATTTTAATAGATCTATAATTAACTACTGTGTGCACGTAGATCAAGTGGAGATATTACGGCTGATACTTTGCTTTGTTTTTCAAGTTTTCTTTTATATGAATACTTCAATTTTTTTAAACAATAATATTCAGAGTGCTTTTTCTCACACATGTTATTTTTTATTGATAAAAAAGAATAAAGAATAAACTCACAAGACAAAAAAAAAAGGCACCTTTATTTCTTTCTCACACTTCCTGGCTGGGATTAAAATATGCTACTAATAAAATGCTATTTATCATTAAAAAAATTTCTTTCTTTTTTTGTGTGTTTTTTTAAAGAAAGAAAGATTCTATTTGATTGACAGTTTGAGGAAAAATCCATCCTAGCAAGGAAGCACAGTTACCTTATCCCATTACATCTATAGTAAAGGAGCAGAGGAAGTAAACAGAGGGAAGTGACCAACAGTGCTATATTAGGGAATGGAGAAATTCAAAGAGCTGTCTTTTGTTGGCAGTCATAGAATTCATAGAAACATGAACTGACTTACCCAGCTCATTGTCCAGTGCCTGGCATGTTTGATCTCTGATATATTCAGTTGGAGTCCAGCCCACGCATGGGTTGGTCCCAACTGCGTAGTTGAAGTTTTTCTGCATCATTCCATCAACCTGGATGTCCTATTTATCCCTATAACCTCCAGAATATTCCAAATGTAATCTGAGAGTTTGAATTTTGAGAACTACCTTTGCGTAAGGGCTGTGGCATCATTAAGATCTGGATGAGCAGAAGGGATGTCACATCATGATAAAGAATTGGAACTTCAGGCTGCTGTTCTTCATTCCCCAGCCTGAAAGAAAAAATGCACATGGTCACATTCTAGTACACTGCATAGCTTTCTAATTCACTTCATATCTAACATGTATGTCTACAAAACAAATAAAAAAATAAAGAAATCTTAACAGAAGTACTCGAAGGCCATATCTTATTTTACTAATAATACGGTCATTTTAGTAATGCATACATTTCCTTTTTCTAATTTGAAAACACTACACAAGAACTTTATTAAGTCTTACCAAAGTAAACATCTGGGCTGCATTAATGTGACACTGAGTCTTTTGGATCACAGAGATTACAGAAACTAAGTAAGGCATTAAATAGAACACAAGAAAGCAAGACAGCTCAGACACCATTACAACTAGATCAAGGGAAATGCTCACCTTATAAGGAAGCAAGGGCCCAAATCAGAAATCTACTCTGCTTACTAGTCTCACTAAAAACTGTCAAAACTTTATTGCCGACACAAATTGCAACAAAATCCTTAACACTTGCAATTTCAACAGGATACCAAAGCAGAACATCTCACATGCTACAAAAAAGAAGGTACCAGATATAGAGATACACAGCACTATGAAAGTACAGACCTCAAAGCAAAAGCTCACACTAATGAATTCCCTAGTGCTTTTAGGAGGGGTATCTGTGTGGGTGTGGGTGTGGGTGTGTGTCTGTCTGTCTTGCTGGAACTGAACTCGGGGCTCATACATATTTAACAAGCACTCTTCATTAAATATAGCCTTAATAGTAGAGTTAATTATCTTTATTATAGGATTAAATTTTAATAAAACTAAATCTCAAGATCTATTACTCAGGGCAGATTAGGCTCTATTACTCAGCACAGTAGTCAGCTAAGTGCTGGTTCCTACTACATGCCAGGCACTGGACAATGAGCTGGTGGGTAAGTCAGCTCATGTTTCTATGAATTCTATGACTGCCAACAAAAGACAGCTCTTTGAATTTCTCCATTCCCTACAAATATCTCTTCATATACTGTACTTGTCTTCCTCTCTAAGATCTTGGCTCCTATTATCTTGTCTCCCCAGTCCTTGTCCCTAACTTTATAAGACTAAAATTGAGGAGGGAATGAGGGAGAGTACCATTTCATTATCAAAATCCCTCATGGAAATAATTTTCCATATGACCAATCATGATCTCTTAATTATATAATTTAGTGGATATTCTAAGTCCTTATCTCATTGACGCTAGACTTCAGATATACTTGAATACAACTACCTGGAGTTATTCTTATCTTTCCTGATACTGATGATGAATTAATTCCAAGTGATACTTACAGATATTTATATAATATTAAACATTATATATAATCCCATGATAAAACTCTAAGAAGAAAATATAGATAAATGCTATAAATCTTAAAGTTGGAGACAGACCACTGGCTATGAAAGCAATTAACAGATCTTGGACTGAATGGGGATTCAAAATATAAAAGCAATAAAAAGATGAAGAACAAATTTAATTTCTATTATAAAAATTTTCAGTTTTCTAAATGCTGAGCAAAATAATTATAAAGTCAAAAGGCAAATATACTTTGGGGAAATTTTTCAACAAATATGAAGAGAAAAACAACATAAACCAGACCCTCACATGTACCTCTCAGCCAAACTGTGACAAAATAAAATTCAATATCTTAAGCCATAAAGAATTATTCAGATACTTTAAAAAATAAGATGCTAGATAGGCACTTGGGAGGCAGAGGTAGGTGGATCTCTGAGTTTGAGGTCAACCTGGTCTACAGAACAGGACAGCCAGAGCTACACAAAACCAACCAAACAACAGCAATAACAAAAAATAAGACAACAGAAAAAAGAAAACATAATTCACAAAGAGCATACAGTCAGGCAAGATAGTACATGCCTTGTAATCCTATACCCATGCACATATAGGCATCAATAAGGGGGGTGGGTAAGTGAGTCTAGGAAAGAAATTGAAATGGGGGAGAAAGAAGGATCCATTTCATCAAAAAGGATATATACTTATATAAAATTCTCAAACAACAACAACAAAAAGATTGTTCCTATTCCCGAATTTTTAGGTTTAAATTTTAGTCATTTAAACCTAGGCTCTAAAAGTAGAGACTGGTGGGGAAGACAGCTCAGGTGGCAAAATTCACCCATGTAAATAATACAAGTGTAATTGTATATGCTTGAAATTTCAGCCCTGGAGAGGCAGAAAAGACAGATCCCTGGGGCTAACTGGCCAACCAGCAAGCCCCAGATCTGTGAGAGTTGCTATGATAAGTCATAGGACAAATCAAATCATGCCTCCTGATATTACACACTAAGAAGAACAACACATCAGTGTGGTGGTTTTACAAAAAGTTTATAATATGAATCTGATCACTGGGAGATATTGGACAAAAACAAATTTTAAAGCAATCTATAAAATAACTGACCTTAGCTCTTAAAAAAAAAGTCAATGTTATGAAATACAAAGAAACATTCAGAATCAATTTCAAATTACAAAAATTAAAGAGACACTAAAATCATATGCAAGCATGATCTTAAAATCTGTAATTTTCTTTTGCTACATGCTTTATCAAAGCAATTGGCAAATCTGAATACAATTTGTATGAGGTAGTAGTCAACATTGTTTTCATGTGACTATCCAATTAACTCAGGACAATATTTTAAAGAATATGCTTCCCGGCTGTTCCATAAGCTCATCTGCCATAGACATGTGGTGTCTGGGTTACTTTTTTTTCTGCAAGAAAACATTAGTTTTCTCACTCCCCTCAACCTTTGTTACATAGCCAGTAGCATAGTCTCCATCTTTTCTCTGGTTGTTCTCTTTGAACTTTGTGGCAATAAACACCTTTACCCTGTATTTTAATTGTAAGTTCACTTAAATTTGCTACTATGTAAAGGTAAATGATAAGGTATTTTACAGCTATATGGAAAAGTAAAATAAAATTGTGTGTAATACTTATACCACACACTACAATAAATTCCAAACAGATTAAAACCCTTAACATGAAAATTAAAACCATGCAAGCACTAGAAGAAAGAATAGGTAAATTGTGTTATAACAACAGAGTGGGTGGGATAAAACCTGTTGACTCAAAATGAAAAATTAATAAGTTGCTAGTTTTAAAACTTTAAAAAAAAATAAAACAAGTAAAAAGACATCTGAGAATCTGGTGACACTACACATAACACAAAGGACTAGCATCCATACTGTATAAGCACGACAGGAAATTAGAAGTCATTAACAGATAAGCAGCTTCACAGTAAGTAGTCCATGTGGATGGATGTGGAAGACAGATACAGCTAAATTTACTTTATTACTGAGGTTTTACTTTGGAAAAAAACTTTATTTTTATTTTTTTCCTTTTTGGTTTTTCAAGACAGGGTTTCTCTGGGTAGCCCTGGCTATCCTCAAACTCAGAGATCTGCCTGCCTCTGTCTCCCGAATGCTGGGATTAAGTGTGTGCCACCACCACGCAGCTAGAAAATGTCTTTGAATATTGAGGAAAAAATAAATTGAACTATACAATAAGCTGATGGTATAGTGAAACAAGATTGTTATTAAGTTATTTAAAAGAAACTGTTCCTAATGAACATACTCTAAGAACAAGGGGGGTCTGGGTTAGCAGTTAACACTGACTGTCTACTTGAGAGGACCTAGGACCACTGAAGAAACAACCTCCGGATGTGTCTATAAGGAAGTGCCTAGTTTGGGTCAGGTGGGGTGGAAAGACCCACCTTAGCTGTGCTTGGCACATTCCATGTTCCTAGACTTAACAGGAAAAGGTGGGGGTAATCAACAATATCTGACTCCTTAGACTCCAAAGCTATACAGAGAAACCCTGTCTTGAAAAAGCAAAAAATAAATAAACAAACAGTAACTGACTCCTGAATGCATGGGTACTTCAATCAGCTACCTCCCACTCCTACCTCCGCAACTTCCCTGCCATGACAGGCTGCACCCTTAAACTATGAGCTGAAATAACTTTCTTCCTTTCTTCTTGCTTTTGTCAAGTATTTTGTTACAGCAGTGAAGAAAGTAACTAATTTTTCTGGTTAGCAGTAATAGTGTTATTTAAAAACAATAATTGCAGTTATGCAAATTAGTAACATTGATATCAAGAATAAAGTTTTTTCCAAACAAAAAAGATAAAAATGACAAAATGTTATGATTTAATTTTTACATATTACAATATGCCTGAATTACAAATACCAGTAAGAACTCAAGATCTTTCCTCCTTAAAAAAACAAGAGGGGGGGGTTTCTGGGAGATGGCTCAACAGTTAAGAGTACCTGCTGCACTTTCAGAGGACCTGTGTTTGGTCCCCAGAACCCACATCAGGTGCTCACTACCTTCCTATAACTCCAGCTACAGTAAATCCAACTCCCTCTCCAACCTCCACGGCATCCACACACACATGGCATAATTCACTCAAAAACTCAAATAAATCTTAGGGAGGAAGGAAGGGTGGGTGGACAGATAGACCGTCAGCTAGGAAACCAAAGAGGCAGAAATGACCTGCAAACAATAACCCAGAAGCCGTGTTGGGCCCCTGAAGACCCAGACAGTGTTTTCGAAATATCATTAAAGAGAATTACAGACAGAAATGGCAGATACCAGATAATAAAGTGCTCAAAATGAATACTACCAGAAAACAAAAGATACTATAAAAGACTATTTGAAATATGTCAAAAGTGCAATAGCCAACCTAGAAGGAGTCTCTCTAAACTAAAAGGAACAATGTACACTGAAAAGAATGACTGAAATGAAATGAAACACATTAAATGTATAAAAGTATCATACTATCACATAAGATAAACAAGCAAGCACAACTTATTGGTCATCAAAGAGAGCTGCCAGAGCACCAACTCATTACTTTCAAAATTTATAAACTGGGAAAGAATCAAGCATTCATCCTGTCAAACTGTATTTCAGAGCCAACAGTCCATGTAAGAACACTGTTCATAGAAACAATCCGGCTGATGGGCAGATTTTTTACATCAGGGATGGTTAAACCATCAGATGATAAAGAATGAGAAACTTTACAAAGAAGGTGAAAGGCTAAATGAGCCCAGTGGTCAAATTTTAACATAAAATAGCAGTCAATCTTTGTGTGCCTCTATTTGAATGCTTCGCCTGCACAAAAGCCAATAGATTCCTCTAAAGATTGTCTCACTTGGTAGAAACTTGTGTACTTTTTACAGAAAGTATAATGGTAAGTTGTTTTAAATTTTTATTATACACTTTATGTTTCATAAAGACATGGATTCATATAGAAATTTAATACCATTTTTAAATGTAATGACTATTTTTCTAAAAAGGATTTTAACTGATTTTAATCTTTCAATAATACTTACTGTGAATTCATATCTTCAACTAACTGGGTGAGTTTTTTCCAGGGATTATACTCAGAATCAATGGTATAAAGCCGCATATGCAAGGCTAATACGTGGAACAGCTGATCTGAATAAATTGGGGGAAAGAAAACTAATGAGAAAGTTGATACAATTCTTCCAGAACAAAATGTTCTCAAAAGTTCTAGTTACTTTTAATAAGGAAACATGATCTTTTTATTTTGATCAGTCATTATAATTAGTCAAGTTTAACCTATATCTTGCTTAAGTTTTTATTGCTTTACCATCATCTTACAACTCTCAGGTAACACTCCATCAATGAGAAAATTCAAGACATGAACCTGGAAGCAGGAACTCAAGCAGGAAGAACACTGCTTACTGGCTTGCTCTCTATGGCTTGCGGAGCCTGCTTTCATGCACCATCTAGGATCACCTCCCTAGGAGTGGCATTGACTCCAATGAGCTGGGCCCTCGACATCAATCATTAATCAAGAAAATGTCCTACAGAATTGACTACTGGCCAATCTTACAAAGGAATCTTCTCAATTAAGATCCCCCTCTTCCCAAATATGTCAAGGTTTATGTCAAGTTGACAAAAACCAAGCAGTACAACCAAGATCAGCCATCACAAGCTGCAACTACTTCATTCCCTTCAACAAGTGCTCAGAATGTAACTCCAAATGATTTCTAATAGAATCTAGACTGCCCTTATGCTCAACAGACCTGCTTTTCTTCCATTTCCTGCCACACTTATGCCCATTTGCACTTCTCAGTATTGTAGTCATTTCCTAACTGAAATCTGCTACCTTCAACTCCCTGCCTGGGTATTATGGATAATGACATCCTTAGCAGTTCAGACAAAAGTGAAATTCATCTTTGGTGAATCTCCCTGCCCCCAGGTCTTTATTCTTTGAACAACTAAAATATTTTAAGTTGTCTACACATTTTAAGTTGCTTGTCTAAATAACATAAAGAGATGGAAGTTATTTAGTGTAGATGATGGATTATTTCTAAATTATTACAACTTCCCAGATGAAAGTGTCAGAACAAGAAGTTCCCTTTTTTGACTAAAGTTTAGGCTAATTTTTGTCCGATCCTTGTTGTCTCTGTTGATGGTATGGTGCAGGGTCTTGAGCATGCCAACCAAGCCAGTGCTCTACCACTTGAGCTATATATACTACTAGTGTCTAGTACGTAACCTCTATGAAATCACAGAATCCCACTTGAGATATAGACTGTGGCTTCTCAACACCAGTAATAAGCAGACAGTCTCAGATCTAAGTTAAGTAGAGTGTTTATTTTCCTGCTGAGAGATAACTGTCTCTCCGTGATGCTCTGATACTAAAACATGGATAACGGCCAATGGCTTCAAGACTTTCTACTTCTGGCAAGGAAAAACCTAAAAGCCTATAAATGTCACCAGAATCTATGGAGTTTCATAGCTACTTTCAAATCATTTTAATAAAGAAGTAAACAGAATAAACATTAGTAACAACTTCCTCTTAATAAAAAGTTATGCATTATTTTTTACATTTGTTTGGTCCTACATCTGTTAAAGGCAAGTTCTTCTTGGCCTAATTTGCAACAGAAGCTCTCTCATTTCTCTTTCAAAATCTTGTTGAGCCGGGCGTTAGTGGCGCACGCCTTTAATCCCAGCACTTGGGAGGCAGAGGCAGGAGGATCTCTGTGAGTTCGAGGCCAGCCTGGTCTCCAGAGTGAGTGCCAGGATAGGCTCCAAAGCTACACAGAGAAACCCTGTCTCGAAAAACAAAAACAAACAAAAAAAAAACAAAAACAAACAAACAAAAAATCTTGTTGAAATGCCATGTCCACCAAAAGCTTCACGAAACGATCCCCACAATTTAAATTCCTAGAACAATAGTCACAGGCAACAACCTGTCTTACAGTCAATGATCAGGAACTAGTGTCATCTGCTGGACACAGTGCCCTAGTGTCTGGTGTCCTGGTGGATGAGGAGCCTGACTTAGGAATCAGGAGCAACACTGCATGAGGAGCTGCTATGGACATTTGCAAATGGCACTCCTCAGGATCAAGGGGAAGTGACCAAAAAAGTGATAAGAAACAGAGAGAACAATGGGGAGCCAGAGAAAAACTTGAGAAAATGACACTAGAATTTTATTCACTCTCATCAAGATTATGGATAAATTCATCAATTCTAAGCCTCTGGGTAAATGTAAATGTCTCAGAAGAAAAATATACAAAAACCCCCAAATTTCTTTACTGAAAAACTTCTGGAACAACATTTTCTATAATAATGCCAAACTATTTAAAATCATATAAATGTACTATATACTAACTCAAACATATAATAAACTATACTTTCTGCATCTCAACAATTGCCCATTTTAAAACATATTACTATACCACAGAGTACAAGGGTTTAAGTGCATACATTAGAGGTCACTAAACAGTTAATAAAAAAAAAAAAACCCTCCCCAAATCTTCAATTCTACAAATCAAATGATAACCCAAAATAAAACACCCAAATCTATTGTAACATTAAAACTTGCTAAAAACTTTATCAAAATTTCAGGTTTATATTTTTATGGTACAAAATTTAAGGTACACTGCTTTTAAATCCATCTTAATGTATATTATATTTAAAATAGTGTGTGTGTGTGTGTGTGTGTGTGTGTGTGTGTGTGTGTGTGTTAAAACTGGTATGTATAGCTATTGAATATTATTTTAGTACTTAAGAAAATACATTCATTTTTCAATATACTATGTATTTTAAACAACTTTTATTTCCTGTACCAGCACCTTAGGTAACATTTCAACTCTAGCAATTTGGGGCTAATAGTGAATATTGTGACATTAAGTAATATTACTCCTAGTATTCACAGTAAACAGTCATGAAAAGTCATGTTCATGAAAAACCTAGTCTAGGTTACAAATGATATTTCTCTTAAGCATATCTTTATAAATGGTGCTGAAGAATTATGCCTATAATAAAGCAAATACATAAAGACAGATAGGTATTATTTTAATACATGTTAGCTAGTATACAGCAAAACATAGCACATTATCTTCATTAATTAACAGCAACAATATATAGGGACCTACAAACATAATTATTTTTATAAAACTATATTTTAATCAACTCAATGTAAAATTTCTTTCAAAAATTAATTTTTTTATTTCTGAGAATACCTTTAAAATTTTTTTAACTAATGTAAATCTGACCAATTAGACATTTATATTGCTGACCTAACATAACATAGAAAAGGCTAAATATCCTTTGTTTAAAGATAGTAGCATCTCAAACATTGAAAAATGCACTTATATGAACAGCATCTGAAGAAAAAACAACACAGAACGACCACTTTGCCTACATAGGCTTTCAAAACTGACATAAGTAGAAATGTCCTAAAATTTAACACTGTTTAATACTTACTTAAACAAGATCTTTTACCAGCTGTGCTTGCACCGCCTGAGCATAAGTTGCCTCCTCGATGAATCAATTCCAGCTCCAAATTGGTTCTGTAAGCAAAGCATTAAAATCTATCTCAGTCACAGGCTACGGAGATGCTGTTTTATTGACATACCTCAATCAAGCTAAACAATAAAATTATTCAACTTTATTACTTGCAAAATCACAGCTTATGCAATAATGACTTTTTTCTTATACTTAAGAAATTAAAAGTAACAATTTATCCATCTTTATTTAAATGTTCAAATTTATACCTGTAAAAAAAATTACACATACAACTATATAATTGTTGCAAAGTTGCAGCCCTCAGCAAATACTAAAAACTAGGCCTTAACAACAAAAATCCTACAATAAGACTATGTATAAATTACATGAAAAAATATGTATTTCAACCACCAGCCACCAGGCAGATAATTATTGTCATTAAAAGACATACCAATTTTTCTATCAAAGAAACGGTTCTTATTCATTGGAGATTAGATGGTATCTGGAAATCAGTATCATGAAACAAAACCAACACTGAAGTGACTATGATCAACACATGATTATAATCGCGGTCTCTTTTATGAACTTCTACAACTACAGTTTCATTAAAAAGCATTATGCAACTGTTGATAGTGGTAAAGATCAATATTGCCCACAAACATTTGAAATTACAAGGTATTTAGCATTTATTAGCTTACAGAATAGCAACTATTAGTAAATTGATGTTTCAAAAAGCAAACCTATGCAGAACTGAAATATTTACTTAAAAAGAGTAACACTCGAACGATTTTACCAAAATAAATTAAATTTTGAGTTATAACTTCAATTGTGCTACATTTCAATAGTACTTATCACCTTAAATATTTATTTTCAGCAAACAAAATTGAATTAACTAGTTTGTATCCAAACTTTGCTAATGAGATACCACCCACCTCCACCTCGCCTTAAAGAGAAGCGAAGGCTTCAAGCTTACTCCCTGCTGTGGATTTAAGAAAGACTACATCCTATTTTACTGAAAAACAAAATATTTAAACTGGCTTTGGCTGTTATTTTGAAATGATATTTTCACATATAACTTATAAATACAAACTTTAAAATATTAACATTCCTGAGTCAGTACATTTGCCACCCATTTCTAGAGAATGGTTTAATCTTCTTTCAGGGTGGGGAAGGTGCAATTTAACATTGATAATGTTCCTGCTCAGAGCTCCATCTGGCTGCTGCTGATAAGGGCATCTGTGTGACAAGGGAATTTTCCACCCTTCAGGCGATTTGCAATGCTCACTGAACTTCTAAAAACCTACCAGCAAGGAAGCAGGGACAAGGATTTCATATTAGTGGACAGAAAGCGAGCGCGGAGACCAGCATGTGTTCCTTCATCAAGGGAATATAAATGAGATCAATACATTTTGTTTTCACAAATCTTCTGTTGCCTAATCTGTAGAAAAAAATTAATGGCTATATTCTCTTATAAAAACTATGATTTCCTAGATAGTACTTTTTAAAGTACCAACCAAACACACCAACAAATCTTACAAATGAATGTCAGAACCAGAAGGTCAACTTTCATCTCACTACTTGCAAAAGTGTTCACTAAATTATAAAAGCAATTCTGTTTATTGGGGATAACAAGTGATTTTGAATTTTATTCTAAAGGAAGAAACCTATTAAGTCTGACATTATTTTAAAATATGACTGGAAGATCTCCTATACAAAATTTCATTTTTTAAAACTATTTATACAAAGGATTAATATATAATACCTAGAGTTTTAAAAAATAAATGCCACAGACCCTAACCATCAACATTTACTTGCTTCATTTATACCCAAACTGGCCCTTTAGACTCACTAGAGTAAACCATCCAAGTGGCCATGTGTCCCCTGTCTATTAAACCTCACTGATGAAAACCACAGCAATCTGCTTTTCTTTCCTGAATGGATAATACAAAATTAAATATAATTTGTGCATGAATTTTCTATGCTTTTTATTCTTGGAAAAAAGTAGATTCTATCTTCTGCATTTTCTACCGCAAATATATCCAAGTGAATTTGACAGCAAAGAAAACCTCTACATTTCAAAGAATGACAAGACTGCTGAAAGCTATCACTGGGCCTCTTAGATATACTATGCTTTAAAAAGTCCTTTAGCTGCATATCAGCTCCTTTTTCCATGACCAAAGTGTTACGCTCCCCTTCTTACTGTTATTTTCAGAGCAATAATCTGAAAAACCCCTGCAAGCTCACACACACACAAATCAAACCAAAGTGGGATAATAGAAAGGACAAATGTTTTAGAAAACATCAGATCTGAGGCCTTGAACCTGCCACTTTAATGTCTGAGCAAGTTCCTCAGTTTCTCTGCAGGGTTGGGAAGTTAGGAGGCATACTTTCATCTATAACATAGTCTACATTGAAGGAATAGCTCTTCTAGAAAGCCTTTCTGAGACAAGAAATAAATATTTCATGTACTTTGTTTCAATTTGTTTATATTCCCGTACTGACTAGTCTTGTGTCAACTTGACATACAAACTAGAATTATATGAAAGGCAGGAACACAAATTCAGAAAATGTCTCCATAAAATTCAACTGTAACACATTTTCTTAATTAGTAATTGATGGGAGGAGGACCCAGCCCACTGTGGCTGTGGTTGGCTATCCCTGGGCTGGTGGTCCTGGGTTCTATAAGAAAGCAAGCTGAGCAAGCCATAGGAAGCAAGCCAGTAAGCAGCACCCCTCCATGGCCTCTGCATCAGCTCCTGCCTCCAGATTCCTGCCCTGCTTGAGTTCCTGTTCTGACTTCCTTTGGTGATGAATAGCCATGTGGAAGGATAAACTGAATAAAACCTTTCCTCCCCAACTTGCTTTTTGATTACAGTGTTTTGGTGCAGTAACAGAAACCCTACCTAAAACATTCCCTTTTGAAGTTCTACAGCATTCTGCCTACCAAACATTTAAGAACCTACTTTATTCTGCTTTATAGACAATTGGTTTTAGCTCTCCAACTAAATTGTAAATTCCTGAAAAGCAGGGTCCATGTCTTAGTGTCTACATCCCCAATGATACTTATCAACATACTTTATTAAAACAAAACCAAAAACCATGGTAAGACTGGGGAGATGGCTCAGGGGGTAAAGTGCTTGCCTTGCAAGAATGAGGACTAGAGTTAAGATCAACTGTACCTACATAAAGCCAGACCCACTTAGCAGACCACTTGAAAGCCCAGCATTCAAGAGGTGAAGACAGAGGATCCCAGGTACAAGCTGCTAGGCAAGTGCCTAAACAGAAAGCTCCAGGGTCAGTAAGACTGACATGGAAGGTGAAGAGTGACTGAAGAAGAAACTCCACATCAACTGCAGGCCACACACATGCGCACGAGGGCACATACACTTAACAACTTCAATTTTTTATTTGTAGTTGATCTCCTTTTGCTGACCCTCACAATCCTTAAATGCAACAACAACTAAAGGGGAGACTGATTGTTTTCAAGGGAAAAATTACCCTAAAAAGAGACTTATTGAACAAAACCACAAAACTCGATGGGTTCAGTTTGACACTGGGTATGGTGGTAGTCCCAGACACTCAAGAAGCTGAGACGGATTGCAAAAGCTTAGACCTTGAAGATCAGCATGTACAGCATAGTCAGACTCTACTTAAAAAATACAAAAGACCTATCACTTGGCATTTTAGAAAGTATTCCTCTTATTTTCAACATAATAACTTTCAAAGATGTAGACCTACAATACAGTATATGAAGATAGGCATACTCACTCTACTGAACCAATCCATTCATGATTGAAAAATATCTGTTCATCTTCAACTCAAATGTTCCTATTTCTTCTTTCTACCATTCCCATTTTTCTCACAATGTGGATACCCAGAGCCATAGATCAATACCTCTAAACTATTTGTGACTTAGATACAAAAGTACTTAGGCAGAAAAGCAATTACTGAAAGTCATGTTTTTCTTAGTTTCAGGAATCAAATAATGAATTATTATTGAAGATATCTTTCTATCCATTATAATCTTTTCATAATCTATTTTTATGACTAATATTTGCAACAGAATGAAAATTTCAGAAACAAGGTGAAATTTGAATAAAGCAGGTATAGTTAATTTGAGAATTAATTTTCAAAAACACTTTTCAACAATTTCTCCTCTGTTGCCTTCAGGAAAAAAAAAAAAAATCTTGTAAAGGGTCCTCATATAAATCCAATTTAAAACAGACATGTGCCCTCTCCTTCAGAAGAATGAGTTCTATAGCTATCCTAGGGGATAGCAAGTAGCAAAACTGTTATGCTCCCTAAAGAGTAGACAAATTACTTACCCAGCTAGAAATTCAATTCAGAAACTAAAATTGTATCTTATTAAAATGTCAAGTATACCTTCAAGTTCTGAGAATCACAATTAATTCAAAATTTAAGTTACTCAAAGTAAGTTTATTGCAACTTATTTCATAAATATAGCTTTAGAAATAATTATTTTTCTGAAAGGTAGGTATTAAAATATGTAGCATGATTTAAATAAAATAATGAAATAAGCTGCATGTTAGACTAAGACAAAGGCCTAGTATCAAATCTTGACATTATTGACTCAATATCATAAGAACCTTTTCCTTTCAATTTAGATTTTAATCCTGAGTCACTTTGGCCTTTGCTTGTTGTCATTACAATGACTAAGCACTGCAAGCTTACTTGGAGACTGCAATGTCCTGTTGAGGCTGACCAAAGAATCATTGTCTCACTATTTCAGTTTATTATTGGGGTTCAGAGAAGGATGGGGATGGCAGTATGAGTTTCCTGTCTTTCTACCCATACCTTCAGCATCTGATGCCTGTCCTTGCTTCTCTTCAAGATAGAAAACCACAATGAGTCTATTTCATTGTTATTCAGCCTTTTTTCCCCCTAAGTTACTTATATTTTAAAGCAAGAAACAAGGATCTAAATCAGCCAAATTGTACTTTAATCAAATTTATCATACTACAGGAAAATTCCATTTTTGGAAATGTATGCCATTGCACAATTTAGTGTATCAAGAAAATGAATCATTTGGATAAATTCCATGTATTGATCATCCCCGTTCAATCAGAATCTCAGGATCTTGCAATAATGCTAACTCTAGTGAAACTGAAGGCATAATACACAAGTGACAAGAGAGACAGAGAGAGAGATAAAGAGAGAGAATGTGTAAGTCTAATAGCTATAATGTTACAATTTATACAGAAGATAAGCATGATCCTAGATCCCTAGTAAAGTTAAATATATTAAATCTAGTTTTTATAAGTATATTTAGTTACAAGTATGCAATAATCAGTAACTCCAGAAACAAAATAATTATTGTATACCTCACCACCACCACCACCACCCCCCCACATACACACACACACACACACAAAGAAGCATTCTGGATAAACAACAGCCTAGGAACATATAAACTAGGAAGTCATTTTCTAATCCAGCAGATCTTCTATGTCAACCTAAGGTCCAGCATTTATATTTTCAGACTGAAGAGTAAGGTTCCTTATCTTGAGCTCTAACTTGCTTGCTGCAATTCTTCTAAGTCTGCATCCATTTTTCCTGGATTTTAAAGGTTACATATACTCTTTCATTTACTGTTTTGTTATACTGCTATGGGAGTGGGCAAAGAGATTAGAAAACATAACACAACCTCTGAAAATTGAACATAAGACAGGAAAAAGACAGTTGAAAAAACAAAACCACTGAACCCTGACTCAAATGATCTGAATCCAGTCCTTTACCGGCAGTCAGTTGTTACATGACTTTTGAGTCACATCATCTCTCTACATCTTACTGACTACAACACTATTTGAACAAAATAACAGGTATGACTGTAAAGACATCCAAGGCTCGACAGTATCAGTTTTGAAGAATGTGTTTGTAAGTGCCTAGCTTTAAGTGCCTGCTTCCTCCCTATTTACTTCATTTGTGGCTTCCATTTTCACATATTTTCCAAAATTCCTGCTTCCGTGTGTTCATTGGTGATGGTCCATCTACTCAGCATCTAGACTACTGCTCCCTAATTTAAAGGTGAGAAACACTTGCTGCTTCCTTGACTTCCATCCAAGGTTGGAGCACCTGCCTTCCTGCTTTCTCTTCTCTCTCTGGTTTTCTAAACCAGCTGTCATTTCCTGAAACACTATGAGGGCCAGCAAAGAAACAAGCTCTACTCATGATGCTGTATTTTCTGTAATGAAGGAACATAACATTATGTTTTAGTTCTTGGCATCAGCACTTGACAAGACTTCATCATACATAAAATGTCATACTTTGAGGGACTTATCTGTCACAAGTTAGTATTAATAATATACTTTTCCCCTTATATTCTATAATGTTCAAAGCATCCAAACTGTGCATCAAAGTAATTTAAAAAATAACTTGAGGAAATAACCTCCTGGGAGGTTATAAAACTAGCTATACTTGTAGTGGCATCTTGCCTTGCCAGTGAACTTGTAGTAGTGGCCACACCCTTTGGGCATGGTTTCAGGTGCAGATGTAAAACCCGCCTTCATATACTTTTAACCAATATTAAAGATACATATCTTTTCTTTAAACAAATATAAATGGTAACAGATAAAACAAAAATTTACTAAACAATAAAGAAAAAGCTAATATTAAGGAAATACTAACATCCATTACACATACCTACCTAGCAACAGAGTACATAAAGAGAAAGTCATTGTCTGGTGAGCCTGGGGTCTTGCTATAGTCTCTGTATTTCTTCTGAGTGGTATTTTTAATATCTTTCATTACAGATTCCATTTCTTTACTTAAGTTGGTTTCTGACTATAAAAAAAAGTAAACATACATGTAAAGTTCATATTCATTTTCTTTAGAAATACTTAAAATTGAAATATTTATCATATGAACACACTAGGAAATTAGCATAAGTCAAATGAGATGTAACTTTGCACAATTAGTGTGCAAAGAAAATGAATCTGTCTTATAATTGTTTATTCAAATTCTAGATGGCAACTGATAATGCCCAATTATGATTAACTCAATTCTGAATTATAATGAATTAGCCATACAAACTCTAATCTAATGAGTATATAACACTAAATAATATTTTAGAACCATTTCAGGTTTGCCAAAAACCTGACTTGATTTAAGGCTGGTTTTCAAAGAAATATAATATCAATGACCCTTACTTTCAGGCAAATTTTAAGTACATAAAATTTATAGACACACACACACAAAAGAAAAGGCCCACCCTCAAATTCTAAAGTTAGTATTCATTTAAGAAAGTATATGCCAAGAGATAAATCTGTAGGGTTTAATGCACAAATTTTTGTTCCAGAAGCTAAATGTCCTTAGTTTACGGTGGTAGAGCACATGAGAGGTCTTAAGTTCAATTCCCAGCACTATAAAAATATAGGGTGGCTGGCCTGGCTTTCACAGTACCACAGCTGCCACTTCTTTAGAGACCATTATCAGAAATCTACAATATAGACAAAACATTTTAAGAACTTAAATCAAATAAATGCTATTGGTGAGGATTAAAAAAGATTCACTATGCCTAATTCACATTATAGTAGACTAATTTATAGTGAATTGTCACATAGTATTTTCTAACATACACACAGAGTAAATAAAGATATGTATAAATACAGTTTTAATTTTTATTACATCCATTTATTTGGTGTGTGTGCACATGTATACATCTGGGTGGGCTTATGCACACTATGGCAGATGGGTAGTGGTCAGAGGACAACTTGAGTGGTCAGTCCTCTCCTTCCACTATGTGGGTCCTTAGGGGATTAAACTCAGATCATCAAGCTTAATCTTAATATAACTCACAAATATATTTTCAAGTGATTACATTGCATTTGACACTTATGTGCTATAATATATATGTACATAGAGACAAAGACAGAGTCCCATATCAAGCAATGGCACAGAATGGGCCACATATACTATGGTAGTCCCTTAAAATTATAGTACCTAGAGACATCAAAGCCATTTAGTTTGTATAAATGCACTCTGATGTTCACACAATGGCAGAATTCTATCGATGCCACTTTTCAAATGTATCTGTTGCTAAATAAGAAATATAACATACATACTTTTTGTTTTGTATTGTTTTTAAATATTTCAACATCTTTAAAAAGCCTAACCACTTAAGCTTGTGCTGTCTAGTTTTTTGTCAACTTGATATAAGCTAGAGTCATCAAAGCAGAGGGAGCCTCCGTTGAGAAAATGCCTCCATACAATCAGGCTACAAGAAAACTTATAGGGCATTTTCTTAATTACTTATAGATGGAAGAGGGCCCAGCCCATTGTGGGTGGGACCATCCCTGCGCTGGTAGTCCTAGGTTCTATAAGAAACCAGGCTGAGAAAGCCATGTGGAACAAGTCAGTAAGCAGCACTGCCCCATGGCCTCTGCATCAGCTCCTGGTTCCAGGCTCCTGCCCTGTTTGAGTTCTTGAACTGACTTCCTTCAGAGATGAACAATGATGTGAAAGTATAAACCAAATAAATCCTTTCATCCCCAAGCTGGTTTTGGCCATGGTGTTTTGTCACAGCAATGACAACCCTAACTAGGACAAAGCTTAAATTCACAATCTGGAAGATGGTCTTAATATATTAAATTATAATGATTTTGACTAAGGAAAAGTATAATGTCCGATAATTTCTTCTATTAATTTCACTTTGCTTTTAATAAGCACAAACAGAAACCAAAAACCTCTAAAAATCAATTTCTACTAAATGTATAAAGGCCCACCCAGGGTAATTTAGGGAAAAAAGAAGAGTGTAGTTAGCAGGAAAGAGATGGGAGGGAGGGAGGGAGGGAGGAGAGAGGGAGGGAGGGAGGGAGGGAGGGAGGGAGGAGGCAGGGAGGGAGGGAGGGAGGGAGGGAGGGACGGAGGGAGGGAGGGAGGGAGGAGGGAGGCAAGGAGGGAGGGAGGCAGGGAGGAGGGAGGAGGAGGGAGGAAGGAGGGAGGGAGGGAGGCAAGGAGGGAGGGAGGCAGGGAGGAGGGAGGGGGAGGGACGGAGGGAGGAGGCAGGGAGGGAGGGAGGGAGGGACGGAGGGAGGGAGGCAAGGAGGGAGGGGACAGAAATGCAAACTAAGTTAATAAGTTAACCAGGATATTTCTGCCTTACACTGATGCTTACTGGGAAAGCTCCCGGCCGTCCCTGCAGCTCCTCCACTTCCTTTATGAGGTCTTGTGCGCTTTTGTTACTAGGACGTTGCCAAAGGTTGTTTTCCACATTGCTTCCAGGGTAACATGGAAGAACACTGTTAGCAAACTGTCTACAAAGAGGACATGTGAATTCTCCTTTGTCCACTGAGAAGCCCTGAAGAACCTGGTCATTCTGAAATATGAAATAAACATGTAGATATCTGATGCACACATTTGAAGTAAACAATAATTACACTACTCGATTTTACAGTAAACATACAGATCATTCAAAGAAAGGTTTCTCTAAAATGTCACAATGAAATAAAATCTCTGGTTTAGTTTGTTTGTTTTGTTTGAAGCAAGATTTTTCTGTGTAACAGCCCTGGCTGGCCTAGAACTCACTCTATAGACCACGCTGATCTCAAACTCACGGAGATCTGCCTGCCTCTAACGGCCTCTGCATCCAGAGTGCTGAGATCAAAAGCATGCACCACCACCACCTCCTCACTTGAAGAACTTCTTATAATATAGCATTGTGCCACAATCACATACAAGACACTATCCTCTTGCCTAAGTAATACCACATTTTTTTCTCTATATGCAAACCTTTAATATCTTTCTCTGGGGAAGCTATATAAAGTCTCAGTTGTTTGTATGTAAAACCCTTTACAATCTGATTTCTAATTAGTTCTTCAGATATATAGATGTAGATATAATGATTCAAAAGTACCTTAGTTCATCAAATGTTCTGGCACACTGTAGATGGTCACTACAACCCTGCGTATACCTTAAAATAGTTAGCACTCTTGTCCACCTAATGTACAATGGATATTGCTTTGATTGACAACTTGAATGATGTACAATCATCTAGGAGACAGACCTCTAGGCATACTTCTGAAGGAGTTTCTAGAATGATTCAACTGAGATGGAGAGCCCCCACTCTAAAGGGGAGCACCACTCCACAGACTAGAGTTCCAGAATGAATAAGGAGAAAACAAGCGGGCTGGAGAGATGGCTCAGCCGTTAAAAGGCTAGGCTCACAACCAAAAACATAAGGAGAAAACAAGCAAGGTACTGGCATTCATCTCTCTTTGCTTTCTGACTGTGGGTCAATGTGACTACTGCCTCATGGTCCTGCCACCATGCCTTCCTTCCCTGCCATGCTAGACTGTACTCTCAAACTGTGAGCCAAAGAAATCCTTCCTTCCTCCCTCCCTCCCTCCCTCCCTCCTTTCTTTCCTTCCTTTCTCCCTCCCTCCCTTCCTTCCTTTCCTTCCCCCATTCCTTCCTTCCTTTCCTCCTTTGCTTCTTTCTATTGCTTTTGTCAGGTATATCATTATACAATGAGAAAAGTAACTAATAAACACCATAAATTCTTAGAAGAAAGGATCCCTGTTTTATTTATTGGTGTATCCCCAAGATTTACCACAGAATCTACAATGCTCTAGAACCTTAATAGTTGTTGAAATATGTAATGTGCTTAAGAACCATTAAGCTTATATTCCTGACAACAGGCAAGCTCAGATCATGGAATACATGAGTAGCATTCAGAGAAAACAAGAAAAGTATTGGTAAACCATTGATAAATGTCACCAGATTTACATTTTAGGAAGATAGTGAATAAATTAGAGTAAGGAAATTGGTATTGAAAGCAATCACAAAAGTCAAGTCAAAAGAGAGCATACACATGCCGGGCAGTTCTGGGGCACGTCTTTAATTCCAGCACTCAGGAGGCAGAGGCAGACAGATCTCTGTGAGTCCAGTGCCAGCCTGGTTTACAAGGTGAGTTCCAGGACAGTCAGGGCTGTTAGACAAGAGAAATGGTCTTGGGAAAAAAAAAAAAAAAGAGGCATATACAAAATATCAATGGGAATAATGAAGGCAGAATTAATGCCAAGTGATACCCAAGAATATCCAATACAATAACAGAATCCTGGCTAGTGACTAAACATGAGTGGTCAGTTAATTAACTTACCCGTAATGATTCCATATAGGATTTATGACAATCTATGTGTAATGTGTGGCCACAAGTTTGTACGTAAACACCTCCTTCCCAGCCAATTGATACTGCCAAAAGGCAAGAACTCTTCAAAGAGATAAAAAGGACAAAAGAAAAGTAACTTTAAAGATTTATTAACATAAAAAATAATTATGAACATACTGAAATACATCCAAGAAATACATCCAACCAAATCTGCCATTTTTTCATGCATAGCCTAAAACACAGGTTGTAGCTTTATGATATAAATTAATATACGACTATGCAGTTGTAAAGCAAGATATTTAAAATTAGAATAATGTAAGTTTTAGTTTCCAAATACCTATGCTTATAATAAAAGAGAATAAATAACATAGATAATACTTTTTCTATCCCATAACATATAGGCTCTCGATATTATAGTTCAAGAGCTGGGAGAATGGCTCAATCCGTAAAGTGCCTTCTACAAAAACGTAAGTACTTGAGTTCAGACTCAGTACCCAGGTCAAAGGTAGGCACATCACTATACATCTTACCTACACTAGAAAGATAGGCAGATAGATCTCAGGAGCTCAACTGAATAAAAGAGCTCCAGGTTCAATGAGAAACCATCTCAACAAAAGGTAGAGAGTGAGGAAGGCACTCAACATCAACCTATAGACTGCATGGGCACACCCACAAGTGCGCATACACGCATTCATATAAAAACTATGGTATGAACTACACTGTTGTTGATTATTTCATATGTTCTATACAGCACTATCCTCTTAATTTCTGACATCAACAGTTTCTTTTTTGGAATACAGACCTCCCTCTAACTTACATAATGTACAATCTCTCTTAAGTTCCCTTCCTCTATTTTTCTTACACTTTTTTTTGTTTACCAGCCCCTTCAATGTCTGTACTCCTCAAGGGAATGCTATTCTCTTGTCATTGAAACTGTGCCACCTATGGAATTAGTTTGTAATTTCATCTACCCTTATAATCCTGGGTGCCTTATACAAGTGAGGGAGGGGTGGAGGGAAGGATAAATAATAGACATAGATATATACAGATAGGTAAGACTTTATTCATGTTCCCTAAACCAGAAACCCAAAATTTCTAGTTAACATAAACACTATGTTAACATAAAATCACTATGTCAAAACTCATTCCCATGAATCTTTCTTTTCCTCCTGGCTTAAAACTCCACAAGTACTTACTGTCAAAAAAAATTGAGTCATTCTTTATCAACCCTATTTACCTACATACCACAATATTAGTTCCCATATTACATATTACAAACAAGCCAAAGACTTCAAATTCAATGTTCCCTCTCTTTCTCCTTTTCCTCTTTCTCATTTTTATCATATGATCAGCGAAACAGAATTTGCGACTAAGTCTAAATTCAACCTGTAGGATTTGTAGTAATAAAACAGGCAGAGTCAATATGAGGCATAAGGGACAACATGAGTGACAGTCACATGATCAAACATGTGATAGCTGCCATAAAAAAATTTCTACATGCTTAAAAGATAGTGTAAATATTTAATTTTTATGTTGGAAGGAAATTTACATACATAACACAAGGTGAAATAAATGTTCTTTGAATCCAATGTTCCAATAGTAAATCAAAATTCTTCATGAGAACATAAAAGTTGAAAATACTGCACAGGAGCTGGCAAGATGGCTCAGCAGGTGAAAGCATTTGCCAGCAAGTATGAGGACCAGAGGCTAATCCCCAGGACCCACAGCTGAAAGGAGACAACTGACTCCCCCAAAGTTTGACCTCCTCACAAATGAAGGTATGTACATGACCCCCACTCACATACATATACACATTTAAAAAACGAAAAGTCAACACTGCACAGTATAAAATGCTTCCCTAGATAAAGGTGTGCAGAAGCATAAACCAAACACTCACAGCAGGTAAGCAAAGTTCTACTGCTATAGACCAGAAAAACAACAAAAGGCCTACTCATCTCTGCTTATGTTTTGGAGATCCTTAAAATAGAAACAGATTTGAGAGCTAGAGCATTCAGAGTCAGTAAGCAGTCAGTTAATAAGCACACTGTTCTCTTAAGCACAGTATCGTAAAAATGGGAGTAACCTGGCAGTGGTGATGCATGCCTTTAATCCTAGTACTCGGAAGGCAGAGGCACGATGATCTGAGGATGATGTCTGTGAGTTCAAGGCCAGCCTCCAATGCTACAGAGAAAACTTGTCTCAAAAACTCAAAAATAAAAGGGGGGGGGGGGGTAATTTTTAGTCTGTTCTTGTCTCACTCACTATGTCGTCCAGGAGGACCTTAAACTCTTGATCTTCATGCCTCCACCTTCAAAGTGCTAGAATTAAAGGTATGCCACCAGCCCCTGGCCAGGAGTTAGCTTAAAAACTGAAGATAGTACTAACACTTATGTAACAAGGTCTTATTTGAGTTTGCTAGAGTCAAAAGCATAGGAAAATTGGCATGAGAAAATGTTTTAGAGAGATTTCAACTATATGTCCACTTGTTGCTGTATGAAAGTGCTTACCACTGTGTCTTCATAAAGTCAGTATTTGTGAAAACCCCATACAGTAAATAGTGTTGTCTCTTTTTATAAGACAAAAATAAAACACTATTAAGGTCATTAAGTTAGAAGCAAGAGGCCAAGTCCAAACCTAATTCCAAGGCTCAGGTTTCCCTGCTTTCACTGTGTCACATTTGCCATGTGTTTCTACACTGAACATATGCGCTATTTTACATAACTCAATTTCTGTTGGTAAATTCTGTAACATACACAGCTTAATTCTATTATCTGTATCAATGCCAATTAAGTTATTTTTCTGTCCATGCAGTCTGTTCTAGCCAAAATTCCTGTCTTCTACGTTAAAGTCATTTGGTAAGAAATCCAGGAAGCATCTATACCCCATAGACCAGGGACTAACTAACCCTGAGGGAGGATATATATAAAACCTATATATGGCCCTGATCTTCAATGGCACATAGTTCAGGGGACACACCATAAACCTACTATGGAAGTACACAAAAACCATGCTATCAAAAGACAAATCTAATAGTCATTAATACAGAAACACAACAGTCGGGTCAGTTCAGAGCCTTTTATTTAAATATAAACAAAACACTTTGTCTTGAAATGCATTATTTTGACTTATAAAAATACCAAATCGCTAGGCGCTGGTGTCACAAGCCTTTAATCCCAGCACTCAGGAGGCAGAGGTAGGCGGATCTCTGTGAGTTCAAGGCCAGCCTAGTCTCCAGAGCGAGTGCCAGGATAGGCTCCAAAGGTACACAGAGAAGAAACCCTGTCTCAAAAAACCAAAAAAAAAAAAAAAAAAAAAGATTCCAAATCAATCTTCTTTTATTAGATCTCTTTTTCCTCATAATTATCACACTGTGATATATTTAGATTGAATTAAAAAACTTTCAGGGCTGGGATATGGCTCAGCTCTCCAGAACCACATAAAAGTCAGGCAGGTACAACAGCCACATGTATGCCTGGAGCCTGCAGAAGTTAGAAGACCGTGTCAGACCTTCGAGTATTGGAATATACAGTGGTAAGCTGCCATGTGGATCTGGCAATTAAACCTGGGTCCTTCGCTGAGCTGTCTCTCCAGCCCTCAAATAAGTATTTTCAAAGAAAATTCTGTTGGTAAGATTATGTTAAGATCTTTCTTGAGTGCAACTTTTTGAATATTTATTTTTATTTATGTATGTATGTCTATGAATGTGTATGTGTCACATGTGTACAGATAGTCATGGAGGCCAGAAGGGTATTGGATTTTTGGAGCTGGAATCAGAGGCCACCTGATATGTGTGCTGGGAACTAAGTTCAGGTCCAGCAAGCACTCATCCATCTTTCTAGCACCCTGCTTTGTACAATTTTGTTGCCAGCTTATCAGATGCATTTTTGTCATAATACTTTGCATTTTATTTGAATCACTTTAAATGCATAAAGGTGAATACCAAAGCCAAATAGAACCTTTCTTTTTTGTATGTATGATGCATGGTATTTGATTCTAGCTAGCCAGCTTGACTAAAGGGTCTTGCCTCTTCACAGCAATAGAAAAATAACTAAGACACTCATACACATAAAACAAAATAAATCACACACAAAAAAATTCTTTAGGGGAGAATAGACTCCAAAGTTGTCCTCTGACCTCTATAAACACATCATGGTCTGCATGCCCCACCACACATATCATGTATGCTCTCATACACACTAAAAATACAGATATTAATAAAACATATAAACATAATACATTAAAAAATAACCATAAATTTACTTTGGAAACTCTGAAAATAAACAGAGCCATTACCCTCCATTATCTTATCCAAATTGCAATATAAGGCCTAATATGAGATGTCCTAGTTAGGCTCCCTAAATATTATAAAGTTCACTTCACATTTATGTTGACTTAGTCCAAAGGCTACAGTAGAAAAGACCATTTGAACCCTTTACGGATAAGGAAATTGAGGTTTAGTATGTTTGGCCACACATACATAGCTCAGAAATGGCAAGATCAGAAAAAAAGCTATGTTTTTTTTTCTGGACTAGGATTCATTCTAATATATATAATGCCTCCCTGGCTAAAACCATAAGTTCCTCCTGAAGCCATTAGAAACCTCTCTTCCATTGACTGTGGAAACAAACTGCTTGGACTCATCTTATCACCTCATCAGTTATTGTTGACTATTAAAAAAAAAGTAATGTGTCTTGCACCTGTGCTACTGACATCGCACATCTCAATCAACAGATTCGAAGGCAAGAAAGATCTATTTGGAAAGGAATCAAAACAATAATCTACAGCTAACTAAAAATAATGCATTACTTTATAAGTATTTTTAACTATTATATGTTTATCTAATTCAGAATTTATTAGGTTCAATCTAAAAAAGGAAGGAGAACTTATTTGATAATCTCCTCAAAAAAATTAAACAAAATTGACACAGCTTTTTTCTCTTAGTTCTGGAGATGGAAGCCATGGCAGAGAAGTGTTGTAGTGATCTTAAAAAGAAGTTAGCAATGTTGCTGCTGTTCAGTTGAACTTTAAAGTCTTGGGACACTCCTGAGTGCTAGAGCTTACAGTTGCAAAGAGGCTGAAAAATAATCAACCAAGTTCACAAGAAGTGAGAGAACACAGTCTCAGTTACATTTTAAAAGTAACACAAGGAAATTCTAGTATGCATCTTTACAAAAAAGTAAAAGGTAGTAAGAACCTATATAAAATATTCACATATTATGTAAATAATTTAAGAGTCAATACTTATTATTTCATTAAAGTAAATTATATAGACTTTACAATAAACAGCATTTAAAATGCACATCACACTTACTGCTTGATTATTGTTTTTGGTTTGGTTTGGTTTGGTTTGGTTTGGTTTGGTTTGGTTTGGTTTGGTTTTTCTAGACAGGGTTTTTCTTCATAGCCCCAGCTTTCTTGGAACTCATTCTGTAGATTGGCGTTAATCTCGGAGATCCACCTGCCTCTGCCTCCCAAGTGCTGGGATTAAAGGTGTGTACCACCACTGCCCAGCTGCATGGTATTTTTGTTGTTTTTTTTAATTGTTGGTTTTTTAGTGTTGTTGTTGTTGTTGTTGTTGTTGTTGTTGTTGTTGTTGTTGTTGTTGTTTCAAGACAGGGTTCTCTGTGGCATTGGAGGCTGTCCTGGAACTAGCTCTATGTAGTCTCAAACTCACAGAGATCCGCCTGCCTCTGTGCATGGTATTTTTATTAACAGATTTCTATTATGTTGTTGCCCACACATTAATTATTGTTACTATTGTTCTACTAAACTTTCATGGTTTGAAGTCAGAATGACATCTGAATAGAAGAAAATAATATAAAATTCTGGAGGCAAATCATTATCAATATTGCTGTTAAAATTACTATACAAGGGGCTAGAGAGATGGCTCAGCTGTTAGAACTTGCTGCTCTTATAGAGGACCCAGGTTTAGTTCTCAGCACCAACATGGTGTCTCACAACCACCCTAAATCCAGATCTGATACCCTCTTATGACCTCCAAAGAGGCACACACATAGTGCATTTAGATACATGCAGGTAAAACAGATATACATATAAAAAGATAGATAGATAGATAGATAGATAGATAGATAGATAGATAGATAGATAGATAGGCAGGCAGGCGCCATCCAAATGCTAGGGATATAGAACTCTTGCTTAGCATGGATAAGATCCTAGATTCAATCCCTTGAACCATTAAAAACAAAAAAGTTGGAATTGTTTGATAATAAAAATACTTACATCTTTAAAATAACGCTGCAATAAAGAAAGTCTCACATCATGAACTGCTGCACATGTGTCCCAAGGGTAAATCTGTTCCTCTTCAGTAATTGGTAACTTTTTTGGCTCAGCATTGTCCCGGCACTGACCTAAAACTAAGTAACAACAGAGACAAAAGTTCATTAAATAACACAAAGACCTAAACAATAACACAGGTTATTCACCACAACCAACAATAGATTTCAAATTTTTGAAATATTTTTAAATGTCAAAATTTAAAATTCTATTTAAGTATCAATCAATGTCAACTCTCTTATAAAAATATTCTAAAGACATTAACAAAAAAAAAAAACAAAAAAAGGAGTAAATGCCAAGCCTGATGGCACACAACTTTAATCCCAGCACTCGGAAGGCAGAGGCAGGCATATCTCTGAGTTTGGTCTACATAGTGAGTGAGTTTCAGGACAGCCAGAACTATGTGAAGAGATTTTATCCCAACAAGAATAGTGTTTTATTTGTCTAGTTTATAAATAAAGGCCCAAATATGACAGTATGTGGTGGCACATTCCTTTAATCTCAGCATTTAAGAGGTAGAGGCAGGAGAATCTCTATGAGTTTCAGGTCAGTCGAAGCTACAAAGTGAGACTCTGACACAATAAATTAAAATGAAATATGATTATCAGTGTATGATGATTTCCTAAGTCTGTCACAAAAAAAAAAGCTAGAAACAATGACTTTCTCATGTTGATCTATCTCATTTTTAAACACGCTATTAAAAGGAAGCAGAACTGCTTAGAGAAAGCAAGGCTGAGAGAGCCTAAATTACATGTGACAAAGTGAAGTGTTCCATCACCTTTAAGGTCCTAGGGAAGTTTGGACAGGCCAAGTTATAAGAATTTAGCATCAGAAAGAATGATGCCAGTGTCAGATGTTACATTGACAGACTCAGGCAAGAAGCACCCAATGAAAGACGAAAGGCCAATGGAGTAAAGTTTCAATGTATCACCTTCTTGGTTACCAGCCACCAAGTGATAGGCACTGCCTAGGATAGAACACTCTGACTCGGAATCCTCCTGAAGTGATGCCATCAGAAAGAACATGCTGTGTAATATCCTTCTCCAAAATGTTTACTCTGAACCTCACAGTAAGACAACAATCACCCAAATCCACATGTTCAGTCTATAGAACAGCCAACCTGGAGAAAGGCTCCAAGAAACTGTTCTAAATTAAAGGAGAGCCACACAAATGATGACTAGAGACAAGAAATATATATTACAAAGATACTACTGGTTCCTACCACAAAGAAATGACGGGTAGGTGAAGTGAAAGGTTTATCAGTTAGCTGCACGTACTTGCTCAACAATATATGCATGTACCAAAATATCACAATTATTAGTCAGATGAACAAAACAAATTCAGATAATTGGAAGAATTTGAATATAGGCATAATATATAATACTAATATTAAATTTACTGAATACAATAGAACTTCTGTTATTATATAAGAGAATGTCCCTGATTTTCTTCTGGAAAAGAATGTTTACACTCGCATGCCTATACATGTGTGTGTTTTCTGAGGCTACAAAGTATCAAATGTGGCAACATGGGAACAACTAGTAGCAGGGAAAAGGTATTAATTTTCTGTAGACATAAAACACCAAGAAAAAATTTTGGAAGACAGACATAAATATGACAGAAGGAGAGAAAAAAACTAATGCTACAATTTTTTAGTATAAAATATCAAAAACCAAAAGAAATACTACACAGATCAGAAAACACTCTCCAAAACACCACCACACCAGTTTATGTATGTTTGTTTTTAATGTATCATTGAAATAAGAATGGTATTTTTTAAATTCATTTGCATGGGAAGAGCTGCTTATGAGGATATAGAAATAAAATAAAGAATCAAGGGGATGCTCACGGCGAAACACAATGTAGAATCCTCTTAATACACTCCCAGATTCATTTGCTAGAATTTTGATGAAGGTTTTTTTTTTAAGACTTTATTTATTTATTATGTATACAACGTTCTGCTTCCATATATATCTGCACACCAGAAGAGGGCACCAGATCTCATTACAGATGGTTGTGAGCCACCATGTGGTTGCTGGGAATTGAACTCAGGACCTTTGGAAGAGCAGTCAGTGCTCAACCTCTGAGCCATCTCTCCAGCCCTCGATGAAGATTTTTGCATCTACACTTGGTAATGCATTCTAGTACTTATGTAACAAAGGAATACTAACCTCACATGGTAGTTTTAAAAATGTTCCTTCCTCTGTATTTTTTGGACAAGTTTCAGATGGTTTGGTATTGATTGTTTCGGTATTCAACAGAATTCACTGTCCTGTACTTTGCTGACAGGGGTTCTGTTCTTCCTGCCTCCATACCTCCTGAGTGCTGAGAATTATAGGCATGCACCATCACCTCCTATTTACACATCCAACTCCAAGTTCTGTGCATGTAAGCATGCATTTTACCGATTGAGCTGCAGCCTTTCACCTTCAACCTACTTGTATCTTTAAGTCTAAAGTGAATCTCTTTTAAAAAAAAAATAATTTATTTTATTTCTACTTTTGGTGTTTTGCCTGCATGTATGTCTGGGTGAGAATGTCAGATCCCCTAGAACTGGAGTTATTGACAGTTATGAGCTACCATGTGGGTGCTGGGAATTCAACCCACATCCCATGGAAAAGTAGACAGTGCTCTTAAGCACTGAGCCATAACCCCAACCCTAAAGTAAATTTCTTATCCATAGCATATAGTATCATCACATTTTAAAATATGTCAATCCCCACCTTCTTAGTAGAAAATAAAATTCATCGTACTTCAAGTGATTACTGACAAAGATCTTGATTCTGCAATTATGCTGTTTTTTATATTTGTTCCTTAATTCATTCATAACTGCTCTCTTTCGTAACTAAATTTTATAGTGTGGGATTTTGGGTCCCTTCCCATTTCTTTTAATATGGATTTATCATTATTATTATTATTATTTTGCCGAGAATGATGTTTTTATGGCTACCTAGAAGATAGAATTAACATCTTCACTTTGTAATAGTGAATTTTGAATTAATATTTATTTAGTTTTGATAACATATAATCCTCTTTCCCATTCTATCCTCCATCTTTGCCTCTGTGTTTGTGTAAAGACCTGCACTTTTATGTAAGAATACACTAACACTTGGTTTAAAATCTAGATACACAGTTCTTTTCAGACTAGACTGTCTAAGAACTATTACTATTTCAAAAACACCTGAGAATGCGAAGGAAGGATAACATTCAGACAAACTCTTCAAGTTTTAAATATTTTAAAAGATAGATTGGCAAACACAGCAATCTGCAAGATGTGTCAAGAACTATTATCTGCATGCTATTTAGGAACCCAAGCAACCAAAGCAGAACTGGCAGGACTTGCATATGTAATTAGAATATTTAAATGAACAACAATGATAAACTTAAGAGGTTCATACATTTTAGAACAGTTAAACTAATAAGAAAATGCACTCTAATATTAGCTCTCATTTAATACATACTGATCTGTTACAGATGGCATTATCTAAAATGTTTCTATCAGAAAGTTTCTCTGCATTCACCTGATGATGCTTGCAACAGTACAACCAGCCCAGTAGGTCTGTCTTCAGAGGAAGGACCACTCTGTCCACAAATGACACAGTCATACACAGCCTCAGAAATCTGTGGTTCTGCTGTGGTAATTTCCATAGGAATATCGTTCTCAGGAGAATCTGGAAGGAGAAAACTATAACTCTTAGAAGAAAAGTCCCTTTTCAATAATCCCCACACACAAAGATCTACTTCAAATACTTTTTTTTAAATATTTTTTAAAAGATTTTATTTATTGATTATGTATACAACAGTCTGCTTCCATGTATATCTGCACATCAGAAGAGGGCACCAGATCTCATAACAGATGGTTGTGAGCCACCATGTGGTTTCTGGGAATTGAACTCAGGACTTTTGGAAGAGCAGTTGGTGCTCTTAACCTCTGAGCCATCTCTCCAGCCCCTACTTCAAATACTTTTTAAGGTAAATACTAACAAAGTTATATCATAACACAACTAGTAAGACCTTTATTCAAGTAAAATGCTAGCTCTAAGAAAGACCAAAACTGTGAAGTTGATAAAAACAACTTTGGGTAATATATGATTCAATATTTTGATGTTGTACCAATTACAGATAAAAACAGAAACAAAAACATCTATGTAAGGGGCTAGAGAGTTGGATCAGCAATTAAGAGCACTGACTTTTCTTCCAGAGGTCCTGAGTTCAATTCCCAGGAACCATATGATGGCTCACAACCATCTATAAAGGGATCTGATGCCCTCTTCTGGCCTGCAGGCATACATGCAAATAAAGCATTCATATACACACATTAAAAATCTTTTTTTAAACTGTGTAAGAGAAAAATTTAATTACATTTTAAAGAACAAATGGATCATTTGTTTAAATTTACTTTGGGGTTCTGAAGAGAAGAAATTTACAAGATGGTAACTCTTTGAAAATTGGTAGTAGCATATACTAGGGGATAATACAGGGAAAACTGCTTTCCTAATCCTCTATTTTGGTAATATCTCTCAAATAATAGTGATTGATGTTTATATAAGGAAATAATTATATATTCTCACATTACATATTAATAAACAGGATACAGAAAATAACAGTGGTCTATTAATATATCATTAACAAGAAATAAACACCAGTAGACACAGAAAGATAAGCATTATATATTTTCTCATATATACAGAAAATAATAAAAGATGGTAATCTGAAAGTAGAAGAGGAACTATATTATAGAAAAAGTTAAAGGAGAAGGGGGAAGGGAAAACATAAATATATTTTTTAAAGACTATTCATAGCTCTACCATTATATAGAAAAATGGCATTCCTTCTCATTATAAAAATTCTAAAACCCGGGCTGGAGAAATGGCTCAGTGGTTAAGAGCACTGACTGCTCTTCCAGAGGTCCTGAGTTCAATTCCCAGCTACCATATGGTGGCTCACAGCCATCCGTTATGAGATCTGGAGCCCTCTTTTGGAGTGCAGATATACATGGAAGCAGAATGTTATACACAATAAATAAATAAAATATTTTAAAAAATTCTAAAACCAATATGAATTGAATTAAAAGGTACACATGATTTTTAGAAATACTAATGTGATGGCACAAAGAGACACCCAAAAGTGTTTGAAAACAGTCATTGTAAGAATTTTAGGCTAACTTCAGAGAAGAGCATCAGAATAATTGATCAACTACTTACTGACAGACCTGACACATGTGAGAGACAGATTTATAGAGAACAGAGAGGGTTCTTCTTAACTACTGCCTTAGTTCTACAACAAAAATGGCTAAAATAAAGATCTGATCCGAGATAGGCAAGATGGTTCAGTGGCTAAGAAGGGTATTTGCCCCCAAGTCTGACAACCTGAGTTCCATACTCAGAACCCACGTGGTAGAAGTAGAGAATGACTCCACACCATTGTCTTCTGACCTCCACATGTACTGTGGTATCAGCTTACCTGTATCCATGTGCACACACCATAATTCAACAATTATTCTGATCACTCCATTACTCTACTGTTTAAATAAAGACTGTAAATTATCTGTACTATTTAGAGCTGCTGAAAGTTTAAACCAGTTATCCCTATATATAATAACTAATTGTGAGAGTTTCAAACTAGAATTTTGACTTACCAACATCCATTGCAGTTTCCATGAAGCTTTTCTGTCGTGAGGCAAACTCTGCAAGCAATTTCTGCTGCCTTTCTCTAGCCTTTTGTCGCCTAAAGAGAAATGAAATTTTAAGTACATGGTGTGTTCAACACTAATCTATTGCTTTTCGGGAGTATATGATGTATATCTGGCTATACAATTAAGAACAACCTGTTTCCTATACTATATATTAAATATCATGTAAGATTTGAATGTCCCTGAAACAATTCTATCCCTTCCAAAAGACTTCAAACCCACTGTTTGCATAAGTATATATACAAAGAAGTATCTAGAGTATGAAACAATGAGGTAGATAGAAAATTCTAAAAGTTCTACTAAGGAACTTTAACAGCTGATAAACATTTTCAGCAAAGTAGCTGCATACAAGATTAACTTAAAAAAAAAATCAATAGCCCTCCTATATAAATGATGAATGGACTGAGAAAGAAATCAGGAAAACAACACCTTTCACAATAGCCTCAAATAATATAAAATGTCTTGGTGTAACTCCAATCAAGCAATAAAAGACTTGTATGACAAGAACTTCAAATCTTTGAAGAAAGAAATTGGAGGCAATAGAAGATGGAGAGCTCTTCCATGCTCATGAATCAGTAGGATTAACATAGTAAAAATGACTATCCTACCAAAAGCAATCTACAGATTCAACAGAATCCCCATCAAAATTCCAACACAATTCTTTACAGACTTTGAAACAACAATTCTCAACTTCATATAGAAAAACAAAAAACCCAGGATAGTCAAAACAATCCTGGACAGTAAAAAATAAATAAATAAATAAATTGCAGGATTGTCGGGGCGATACATTGGAAATCTATTCCATCCCACCACGGGTTCAGAGAGCCTCAACTTCTATCGTCTTTAAGAAGTCAGTTAATGACTGCAGGATGCCCGGGTGTGGTAAATAGCTCCTATCTAAATAAGAGTTTAAACCCACCCTGAAGGCTAGTGATATGTGCTGGTATGGAGTGCCTGAAGAACAAGTGTAAATGCAGCTAGGATTAAGGGAAGTCATTGCTATCTGCCCTTTATACATGATAATAGATGTCTTCTTTCATTGTCCCCACCTTTGGATGGTTACTTAAGATGATGCATGAATAAACTGGGAGCACTCAGTGTTAACTGACTGCCCTCCTGATATGATCTTATGTCTCCCTCTTTTTTTTTTAACGCTGGATAGCTAGCCTTCCATCATCCACACTCTCCTACTCAGGAATGGACCCAGGACTGTTCTGCTGGTTCCAATCGCAGACCCAAAGACATCGGTCCCAGCAACATGGGACTAATACAGACGGTCACCAACACAGGATGTCCCACCATTCCTGATTTCAAATTGTACTACAAAGCTACAGTAATAAATACTGCATAGTATTGGCATAAAAACAGACATGCTGAAGAATGGAATGGAATTGAAGACCCAGACATAAATTTACACACCTATTGACACCTGAGTTTTGATAAAGAAGCTAGAAATACACACTGGAAAAAAAGACAGTGTCTTCAACAAGTGATGCTGGTCAAAGTGAACACCTGCATGTAGAAGAATGCAAATAAACCCGTATTTATCACCCTGCATAAAACTCAAGTCCAAGTGTATCAAAGACCTCAAAAGAAAACCAAACATGCTGAACCTGACAGAAGAGAAAGTGGGGAATATCTTGAATGCATTGGCGCAGGAAATGACTCTCTGAGAAGTACATCAATAGTGAAGACAATAAGATCAACAAGTAATAAATGGGACCTCAAGAAATGAAACTGAAAAGATCCTGTTTGGCAAAGGGACATCAATTAGACAAAATGGCAGCATACAAAATGGAAAAAAGGTTTTTACCAACTCCATATCTCATAGAGGACTAATATCTAAAATATATAAAGAACTCAAGAAATTAGTTATCCAAAAACCAAGTAACTTAATTAAAAAGAGAAGTACAGAACTAAATAGAATTCTCAATGAGAAGAAACTCGAATGGATGAGAAATACTTAAAGAAATGCTCAACATCCTCAGCCATCAGGGAAAAGCAAATCAAAACAACTCTAAGATCCCATCTTACACCTGTCAGAATGGCTAGGATCAATCACACAAGTGACAGCTCATGCTGGAGAGGATGTGGAGAAAGAGGAACTCTCCTCCATTGCTGGTGGGAGTGCAAACTTGTACAACCATTTTGGAAATCACTATGGCAGTTTCTCAGGAAAATGGGAATAAAAAAGGAAGGGAGGGAGGGAGGGAGGGAGAGAGAAATTTCCAACAGTATATGTCAGAAAGCAGCAAGAGCCAGAACATCCCTGTCAGCAAGGGACAGTAAACAGGTTCAATAAAAGGCTACGATGCTTACATATAAAGTCTAAAAGATAGGAATAACCATTTATTGCTGCCCTAAGACTAGCTGTCTCCTAAGAGCATGAACAGAAGCCAGTGAATTTCTCAGCTCCTTCTAAGGAGCATTTCTAGTTTAGATTATTTTGTGCAAAGTAAAAGAATGTAAGTCCTGAAGTTAGCAAAGAATAAAAAATATTCTAAATCCAAGTATAATTATTCCTTTGGATTAATTCATACTTCTTTTACCATTTAGCCTTTATCTACTTCCAGAGAATATTTTAAGACTGGCTGCAAGCAATAAGAAACTAAATAAATAAAGACTGTACGTATGAATACAAAATAAAAGTAACCTTGTAACAACATGGGTGTCCCTGGTTATATTACAGAAACAATACTACTACCATAAATTTGTACTTCTACTAAGGAAGGCTAAAATAATAATTTTATCAAGGAAGAAAAGGAAAAAAAAAGGTTAAAAAGGTGAGTTGTTTATTGGTCAAGACAGACAACTATTTAAGTTTGTGAGAACATAAAAAGAAACTGATCAAAAGCTGTGAAACAAAGCTCACAGTAACACAATATACCGCACACTTCCTTCTAATACCAATCTACAGCTGAGCACTCTGAAGTCATACATTATATTAAATTGAGATCATGTGTAGGCATTTCCATGGAAGCCTAAAAGCAATTTTCTGTTAAACTGAAATGATGCAAAGATCTAACACATGGCCCTTGAAAGATGAACTGCTCATAGAAATTTTGAGGTTCCTCAAACATGCCCCCATCAAATCAATACAGGTAATCAAGAACACCTACAGAAAAAGGACGGTTGGTTCATTTTGCCAATAATGTTCAAAAGATTTTTATTTGCTTTGTAAATAATTTAAGAATACATAAGAAAACTTGCCTTGTTGCTTTGTATCTACATTTTTTGCATTGTTTTTTAGCCAAATATTTAATTTGAGCCAAATATTTGGGGGGGGGGCAGTTTTGAGACTGGGTTTCTCTGTGGCTTTGGAGCCTGTCCTGGAACTAGCTCTTGTAGACCAGGCTGGTCTCAAACACACAGAGATCAGCCTGCCTCTGCCTCCTGAGTGCTGGGACTAAAGGCATGTGCCACCACCACCCAGCCCAAATATTTATTTTAAGCCAAATATTTAACCCAAGTATTATCCGTGTTAATCATTCATTTCATTTATGAAACTTAATTCTTAATGACACTGATAATCTAAAAAAATAAATAAATAAATCTACCCACCCATCCCTGAACATGAAGGGAAACTCCCGCTGCCAAAATTTAACAGCCTAGCCCAAAAGGGTATTTCTATGGTTAGAGTATAAGAAATTGGTTATATGCAGAAAAACAATTTTAAAAATAACATGCATATTACTAAGTATTTTTCACTGATGAATAAGAGATATAAAAGGCTAGAATGACTCTAACAATATCAGCTTAAAATTGTAAGTAAAAGAATAAACAAAGGCTGGAGGGATAGTTCAGCAGTTAAGAGCAGTGAATGCTCTTCCAGAGAACCTGGGTTCAATTCCCAGCACCACACAGCAGCTCACAACTGCAGGCAAAACAGCAATGCACATTTAAGCACATTTAAAAAATAAATAAACTCACAGTTTTGCCTACTTAAGAACAGGTCCCAAAAAAAAAAAAAAAAAAAAAAAAAAAAAGTCTCTCCAGCCCCTAATGCAAAAAAAAGACAGACAGACACTTTTCCAGTTCTATTCACTAAGAGGACCTGAAAATAGCTATATTTCATTAGAAAAATTACAAGGATTATAGTTTCTTAATCCCATTCTCTAGTGAAAGTAACCAGAACTCCATGGGAAATCGCTAGCTTCTCTGTCTACAAAGAGGAGTATGTTCAACGACTGATAAGAACCAATCAAAAGGGATAATGATCTGAACTCTTAGTGGCTAAACCTGGACCATTTGACCATCAAAATGAATACTGAACACATCAGGTAGATGATAACTCATAAACTAAAAGAACTCCATGAATCCATGACTAATAAAAATAAATGAACAGTACCTTCAAAGGAGATAAATAGGAAATTACAGAATCTCAAAGTATCACTAATGTACTAATTACAAAGGAGTAAGGTAAACAGATAGTGCAGAAGTCTGGCAAACAAGCCCCTAGCCAACAGTCAACTGTAAACACCACTAACAAAGAGAAATCAAGTGACCTGGTGGAAGTAACAACATTTATCTCAGTGGGATGTTCCTGCCAGGCATCAGATAAGCTCATGGTGAGGCACAGTCTACAATGACACCACTGTCCTGACCCTTCAGAGGTTCCAAGATCATGAACATAATGGAAAAATAGAGAAGAAAACACTTTGAAGAAACCAAAAAGATACAACAACTAAATTCAATGAGCAATTGTAGACTGGACGTTTCTTTGATGAGGAACTTTGAACAACTGTTTAAACATGGGATGGTATAACATAATCACACTTACACACAAGGTTAACGCCTTAATCTTGTAGTTCTGTTGTGATTATATACGAAAGGGCCGTTACCTCTAGGAACTACACTAAAGTATCCCAGTGTGGAGGGCAGCATACCAGCAACTTACTCTGAAACCTTCAGCAAGTTCCTGGTACTATCCTTAAACCATTTCTACGTTTAAGATTACTTTAAAAATAAAGGCTTATGAAAATTTAAGTGTATCCTCAAAGAAGAAATGTTGTCACTAAGGGATATAAATAAAATTATTATGTGGACTCTCAAAGCACTCCAAGAGCAATGAAAAAATGTTTTGATAGGCAGTAACTTTGATCAATCCATGTGCAGTCTCTTTTATCAGCACTAGAAGTTTCAGAATGCTTCTTTCATTTTGCCACTCTACATCTCACTTCTAAGTATGTACATCTAGAGTATTTATGACAATAAAATAATATCCCAAGTAAGAAGTATTCTCTGTATATCAAGCATAAGAGAATCTCTGGTACAACTAAAATGAAAATGTGTTTCTCAGGTGCTGGAGAGATGGCACCTCTTGCAGAGAATCTGGGTTAGGTTCCCAACCATCATGTGGCAGCTCACAACCATCTGTAATTCCTGTTTCAGGGTATCCAACACCCTCTTCTGGCCTCCAGAGGCAGACACATGGTACACTCTCATACATACACCCAAGCACATAAAATAATTGAACCTTGTTTTAATGTGCTTGTCAGCTTTCTGTGAAACCAACTTTTAAAAAATCTACATTATTCCTTTTCTAAATTAGGCACACATGTAAATACAGGCCATTAGCAAATGACAAGCTCTGGTAGATTGGGTATTATCTACCAGATATCTATTCAGTATTTCAGAACCATCCTGGAGGTGGAGGACACTGAAGTAGCAAATTAGTTATGAAAACTGTCTAAGACTTCATTTGTACCTTCTTTTCTTTCTATGTCAGTTATGGAAATGAAGCCAGGTGTTTTTAAAAGTGAGAATGGCCCAATAGTAAGTTTATAAACTGTCCGTCTTTGTCATGAAACTTAATCCAAAACAGCAGAAACAAGTAAGACAGACACACAGCAAGATCAAACTGATCTCAATCCCTTAACTGTCTGCTGTAGAATTAGTTCCAAATGTTCATCAATGACATCACTACTGAAAGGAGTCTATTTTGTTTTTCCTTTTTGTTTTCCTATGTATGTATGTGTTGTATGTGGTATGTAGTAATCATTCTTAATTTTTATTTTCACATTTTGCAGTGCTGGAGCTTAAGCTCAACACCTCCTGGATGTCAGGCATGAACCCTACCATTGAACTACATCCCCAGTTCCTCCAGCATTATTAATTATAAGGACTTTTTGTAGAAATAGCATCTAAACTATGTCTTCTAGTATCATATCTATTATTAAGCAATAATTACAAAATAGTCCTAACCAAATAAACTTTGATTCACTTCATGTTTGTCTTTTTAAAAAAGAACAACCTATTATATAATCAGGAAGAAAGTCCTCCAATTTAAAGAGATTAGCTGAAATAAGTCATCTTATTTTCAACTTTCCACTTCTATAAGTAGATGCATTAAATTCAAATGCCCTTTAAATTATATGCTAGTTCTTTATAATTCCTATTTGTAAAGTCCAATACTATGAGAAAGAAATAGAAATCCTTGTAATTATTATTCTATTTTATCCCTTTGTGGGTCTTTTGTGGTTGTTTTTAGTGTGTACACATGCATGCAGGTGTGGGTGGTAGCATGGGGACTTTATCATTCCCACCTTATTTCCTTGACATAGGGTCACTCACTGAACCAGAAGCTCACTGTTTCAGCTAGATACCCTGGGCAGTGAGCTTCAAGGGAGCCACAGGCAAGCACAGCCATGCCCAGCTTTTTCTGCAGGTGCTGGAAACTCAGCCCTCACGCTTGCACAGTAAATGCACTTACACACTCAGCTACCTCTCCCGCCCCTATGTACATTCTTAATATGTATTGTCTCTAAACACATTTTTCCTATATCAGAGATGAAGTACAACCACATATGCTACTAAAATGGCTTCTCAAATAGCTATCATATGATGATCTTCATAACTAGCAAATCACATGGGACTACCAAATTTATCCCAACTCATAACACCAAACAATCTTGATACAGGTTTTCCTTTCTGGCCTCTTACATCATCTTCTTTTTTTGTTTGTTTGTTTGTTTGTTTTTTCCAGACAGGGTTTCTCTGTGTAGCTTTGTAGACCAGGCAGGCCTTGAACTCACAGATATCCTCCTGCCTCTGCCTCCCAAGTGCTGGGATTAAAGGCGTGCACCACCATCGCCTGGCTTACATCTTCTTTAATGCCACTTGTACTAGTTTTAACTATCAACTTAACACAGCCTAGAGTCACCTGAGAAAGGAGTCTTGAGTTGAGGGATTGCCCAGATCACACTGGCCTATTGCCATGTTTGTGGGGTGGGTACCACCATTCCCTGGGATGAATGAAGCCAACTAAGCAAGAACTTGTGAATGAGCCAACAAAGAGCATTCCCCCATGGTTTCTGTAACTTCAGTTCCAGGGGACTCGATATCCTGATAACCTCTTCTGACTTCCATATGTACCAAGCATACATGTGGTACACATACATACATGCAGGCAAAACACTTACACATGAAATGAATAAATCTAATTAAAAATTTTTAACTTTAAAAATTAGGAAACAAAGGTTGGCAAAAGAAACAGTCAAATATCGACAGTCATATAGTAATAAACATAAGTACCAAAAATTCAAATAGTTGGATCACTATTTTAAGAAATACTAAGGGCTAGCAAGATGCTCAGCAGGAAAAAACTTGCAACTAAGCCTGATGACCTGAGTTCAATCCCCAGGACCCACAAGATGAGAAGGGAGAGCAGACTTCCAAAAGTTGTCCTCTGACCTCCACATGTGCACCATGACATATGTGTTGACATGCACAAATGCATGTAGACACACAAAATAAATAAATGTTCTTTTAAAAAAAGACATAATTAAAACACTTCTACTTTTATTTAAAGTTGTTAAGCCTTTTTCAACAGCAAGAGAATTCTGAGGTACTACAGCAATAATGATATTAGCAATGTTTCTGAAGAAGCTTCCAGCTCTCAATAGTAATTTAGCATTGGAACCAGCAACACTCATCTTTTTACACCCAAAGAACAGCAGATCATACACATAAGCACTACTTTTTGCCTTACAAAGTAGCTATGATTGAATGACTGAAAAACAGAAAAACCTAAATCATCAACTGTACCATACATATTTAAAACACTAAAAATAAAAATACCTTTCCTCCTTGTCCAGAGTTTTCTTCTCTGCTGCGGTGATTTTTTTGGGTGGCACAGGAGGGGTCACTTTCCTGCATATCTCTTCAATGATGCGTTTGTTCATTCTGCTTTGCATTGCAGCTTTTAGCAAAATTCTTTCTACTGCAGTTATACCATCCCCATGATTGTATTTAGGAATCTCTGGTTGTATTAAAACTTCTATGTCATCAAACCACGGAGGATAATAAGAGTTTTGTTTTCCTGAGAGTTTGTGGTGAAGTTTGATCAGCAAAGACAATATGCTTTCCTTAATTTCCAAAATGGCTGTGGTTAGCTGGGGAGCTGAGCCAGGAGCTGACCATTTGCTTGACATTTTGGGCCGAGCCACCTGATGTGCTTCGCTGTTGCTCCGGTTGATGATCTCCTGAAATTTCTTTCTTCGCTCTGCTACTAAGCTGAAAACCTGAGCTGTACCAGAATTCTGCCAGCAAAGATAAGAAACACAGAAAAACCAAGAGGTTACTCAATACCAATTCTAAAATATATTGCTGGATTTTTCCTAAGGGAACACTTAAAGTTCATCCAAAGATCTCTCCAATAGATAAGCCTGTTTCTTTCACTTCTTCCTCAAACGATACAGCACCACTTACAGGGACAGTGGTGAGGAAAAGAAGGTCACCACCGTCTCCTCTCTGTAACTTCCTGAGCCTGTCTTCCACAGAAAAATGCCATACCTGCAGTCATACTACCAAAAACAAACAAACAAAAAACATAAACTAAGCTTCCCAATTTAAGAGAAGCTACTGTATTATACACCACTCATCAAGAAAGTACATAAACTCTTTATTAATTTCTAAAAGCCTGCTACAGCTTTCCCATAGAAAAAAGTTAATTTTTCTTTCTTTCTTTTATTTACTTATTTATTTTTGTGTTTTGAGGCAGGGTTTCTCTGTGTAGCCCTGGCCCCTGGCTGTCATGGAACTCACGCTGAGATCTCAAACTCAGAGATCCACCTGCCTCTGCCTCCCAAGTGTTGAAATTAAAGGCATGAGCCATCTCTACCTGGCTTTCTTCATTTTTTTTAAGACAACAAATCGATAGTGAAAATTAATTTCACTTTTAAGGAACTTCTAAGGTTTAAAAATTACAAAGACTTCAAGTTATAAAACTGAAATGTAAGGATAAAGAAATAAATTAATTTGCTTCAAACTGCGTATCACCGTATGTTATTTAAACAGACGTTTTTAGTCAAGTGTTCTCAGTATTTGTCTCCTAAACAACCTTTTTGCTAAAGGAAACACATCAAGCCTCTTAGAAATCATATTTTAATTAAGGTATCAGTTGTTTTAATTGATTTCATTCATTTTCTAAAATGAGCATAAAAAAACACTTTGTAAGTCAAATTATAGTATACAATATTTTTTAACATTTAAGATTTTTAAAGTACTCTGTAACATTAGAAACAAAAAAGCCTCAGATAGAGATTCCAAGTTTTTAACTAAAACCCTTTACATTGTTCAAAACAAAAACATGTTGTCAAAAGCAAGGAATATTCTAACAAATAGAAATAGAATATTGACTACAAAAAAAAAAAACCAAAAACATAATTCAGTTCTCTTTCTCCACTCACATGAAATAAAACTACCTAATTATCTGGCATGTCAATGGCATGTCATTTTAATACTTCTCCTTTTTAAAAATTTATTTATGTATATGGGTGCTTTGGCCACATGTATGTCTGTGCATCAAGTGTGTGCCCGGTACTTGGGACTGGAATTACAGGCAGTTGTGAGCAGCCATGTGGGTGTTGGGAATTGAACCCAGAAACCCTGGAAGGGACACCATTGCTCTTAACTGCTGAGTCATCTCTCCAGACCCACTTCTCATTTTATTTTTAAAGATTAACTAAGCATCATGCAAAGAGCTGCTTTTCACACTGTGTCCCAAAACACAATATCCAGAATACAAGTATTTATGGGCCTGTTTCATCAGTTAATTGCCACAAAAGCCAAAAACAAAAAAAGAAAAAGAAAAAAATGTAATGGCCGTGCTGCCAGCAACATTTATTTTGATTTAGGAGATAAGTCTAGTCATTTTTTAGATGTTAGTACAACAACTGCCATGCTAAATGTAAGCAGATCCAAATGTGCCACTGTAACTGGTCCCGAATACTTACAACAACAACAAAAAAAATTTGCTACTGACCACTCTGCATTTTTTGATCAATAACATAAACTTATTTTAAATTAAATATAAATAACTTTATTAAAAGCAAAAAACAGTAAGTTCAAAAATGTTTTAAATTTAATCATACACATATACACACAAATACTTCAGTGGTTTTTTTTCCCCCTCATTTCCAATTAGTCAGGTTGCTAGTTCACACAAATATCATACACATCTACCTCTCTTTGAAGAACTTTAGGTCGTCGGGAATTCTAGCAGGTTAAAGGAAAAAGACTGGTTAAGGCAACAATACTTAGACATATCAGGAAATAAATGAAAACTTAAAGCTCCCCTAACCACGTTTTCTTCTAAATGCCATAGGTTATCTAAGCAATATCTCAGCATAATGTAAACCTTTCCCTTTCCATCTCCCTCACTTTTAAACTTACTTGTAAAGAGCCCAAACCATCAGAGCTGGTGCCAGCAAGTGAGTCCCTTTTCAACTCAGGAGCAGTCTCTGGGACTCTCACTCTAACATAATTTATAAAGTGTCGCATGTTTGATACCAAGTTACATCCAGGGAACCAACTGTCATGACAACGTTCTGGTCCACCCATTGATACCTAAGACATAAATAAACAAATAAATGGAAGAATAAATAAATGGGCACACACCAGAAGCTTGTCACTTCAAGTCTGAAATACAATGACGTTCTAACTCAGTGACTACTTACTCATAATTGGTGATCTCACCATAACAGCAAAACCACATAAACACCTTTCTTTAGTGTTTTCCATTTGAATGATAAATCTTCCATTTCAATAGTTCCACACATAATGTAATTCCATGTAAAGAAAAGCTTCAAAGGGCCATATGTATTTTAAGAATAAAGCCTTTTTCTTAGGCCAGAGCATTGGCTCAGCAGTTACACTATCTGCCCAGCCTTACAACCTGAGTGCCATATAGTAGATGGAAAGAACCAATTCCTGCAAACTGTCCTCCACCTGCACATGCGTATCAGGGTACACACCCACACAGTAAATAAATAGGGCCTTCTTGTCAGTTACTCAAATTTAAGAATTAAGAATACAAAACTAGAAGCTGGAGAGATAGCTCAGATGGTAAGAGCACAATCTGCTCTCCCAGAAAACTTGGGTTCAATTCCCAACACTCCTCAGCATACCACAACCATCTGTAACTACAGTTCTGGGGAATCTGATGCCCTCTTCTGGCCTCCATGGACACTGCATGTAAGTGATGCACGGATAAACATTCAGGCAACACCCATCATATACATAAAAAATAAGATAATTTTAGCCAGGTGGTGGCAGCACATGCCTTTAATCACAGCAGAGGCAAGCAGAGCTCTGTGAGTTCGAGGCCAGCCTTATCTACAGATCAAATTCCAGCCAGGGCTACATAGAGAAACCCTGTCACAAAAAAAAAAAAAAAAAAAAAAAAAACTAAATTACCCTCCTTGGAAACACAGAAAACAGACAGGGGATGCTTCCTCTCAAATGTTCTAAGACAGAGGCAGGGCTTACCTCTTCCTCAGAGTCATCCTCAGCAGAGTTCTCTAGACCTAATTCAATCAGATACAACACCATGCATAGCACATGTTCAGACAGATTTTGATGATCCATCAGAATCTTTAAAAAAAAGAAAACACCCCATAATTAACTTTTTCAAATATATACTGCAATTAAAGATAAAAAAACATTCTATTTTGAACAAAAACGGATAATTAGCAGAAATATCAATGCAAATCTTAGTGAAAATACAAACTAAGGCAAAACACTAGGTTTCCTTTGAAGATTATATAGAGCTTTTGCTAATTTATTTTTTATTATGTATATGGGGTGTGTGTGCCTAATGGCAGATATTCTCATAGGCCAGAATCATATATTGAATCACCCAAGGCTGGAGTTACAAGTAGTTGTGAGCTGTACAATGAGGGTGCTAGAAACTGAACTCAGGTCCTCTGTAAGAGCAGAATGCGCTCTTAACCACTGAGCCATCTCTCCAGCCCCTACATAGGAATATTATGCAGTATCTGCAAATAGCAGTCTGAAGACTTCCTAAAGGGCACCACACTTCACAATCCACAAAAGTCACTAATATAAATATAAAATAATTTACCAAGAACACTTTACATTCTAATCTCCTGAAGACAAGGGTGCCAAATAAACGAGTTACCTAACCAGGATCACTCATCTAAATGCAACTTCAGCTGGCTAACAGCTGGAACACAATATGAAAGAAACAATGTCTTACAGTTCTGGGTCTCTAAATATTGTGTGTGTCTATATAAATGTGTAAGCCAATGTATAGTTTACATGATGAAAATGGTGGAAACCGCTGCTGTCCTTTCACCAGGTGATCACTCCTGAAAGGAGAGTGACTCTCTCAGCAGCCATCCACTGCCAATAGCTCCTCCACCAAGGGTAAGGCCTTGGGGACCGTCTCCATTATTGTTTTAAATCAAATTTCTAGGAGACATATGATGAGAGTCTCTTCCATATTTTTATGTTCCATGTGCATGTGCTTTTCTATTGGGGTCGTTGGTCTACTCACTAATAATGTTTTTTGTTTCTTTACTGTTGAGTGATAAGAACTTCATATTTCCTGTGGATAACATTCATTTATCAAATGTGCCCTTTGCAAACACTTTTTGTTACTGGATGTCTCAGATTTTCATCTTGACACTGTTTTGTAGAACAAAAATGTTTAATTAAAATAAATTATCTTTTATTATTTAAAAAAAGAATGGAAAACTAAAAGAACAATGAGCTTTACCTTATCCATAGATCATATAACTCAAGCCTTACTGATTTCATACAGGATTTCAGAGCGGTGATTGGAAGTTACTAAACTACTACAGGAACATGATGGCCCAGCAGCTATCATTTGTCCTCAGTATAAATAGGCATGTGAAGATAGGGAACAGCAAAGAAAGGGCCCTGTCAGCTAAAAAGGATGGTGAACTAAGCTGAGCTTCACAGGACCAGTTCAAATGAGAAGACAAGGGAAAAAAACTCTTGTAACTAAAGAATGCAGACATTCACTGGCTGATTTCCTACTATTTGACAACTAAAATGGTGTCTCCATTTTCTCTTGTAAAATCTCACTCTTAAGTCTGTTTACACCTACTACACCTGTAGCAACAATCTTTGGCCTTACTGTTCCCATATCTAAAGGCAAAATCAAAGTCCAGAATTATTTGAGGCTGGCTTCACTTAGTATCTGCCATTTTTGCTTAGATCAGTGCCTAGCAACTGGTATCCAATAAACAGTAGACAGGTAGTGCCAAGAGTTTGAAGACTAGAAAGAGCCCAAGGAGAAGCCTGAAGATAGGAGCTCCTTGAGGTCACCCTTTCTAATCCATCACATTATGGAGAGGAACCAAGGCTCACACCATACTCAATTGTCTAAGCAGCACTACACACAGCTCTCAGCCACCTAAGCCAATACCTGGCATTTCTGTCTCCTCTCAATAATAAAGCATTACTATCTAAATCCAAAAAAAAATTTGAATTGAAATCCAGTGGTATTACAGATTTAGCTGAGAAAAAATAAAAGCTAAAAAAGATCTTGAACAAAAAATTGAAGGCATTTTCTGGGAAATGTCACCATGTTCTTTAGTATCACGAATGGCAAGAAATGATGGTGGCTTGCTGCAAGTAACTTCTGTGATGTTGGCTCAACAGTGGTCAACAATTACAGGGCATCAGAAAAGCTATTATAAACAAATTTCAAATTTCAAAAAATTGGTCATGAGAGTTAAAACAACCAAAACACTGACCTTTCATCTCTGATAAAACTCTTCTAGATTAAGCAAATTTTATTAAGTTGAAATAGAGTAACTTGAAAGAGATTTTCAGTAAGGCTTCCTTCGTTTATCATAAATTCTTAATTATTATTGAAGTAACAGGTCATCATTTGAACCAGTTATCTAACCTCTAAAACTCCATTTTCTCATTAAAAGTTGAGAATAACACAGAGCTTACTGACACATTAACTATCTATCTGTGGTATACACTCAGTAACAGAGGGAAGCCTGACTCTGGGGAATCCTACAAACTACATTTGCCTACAAAACCAACACAAACTGTTTCCAATATAAAAAGCATATTCTATATATTTCTCTATATATTTCAATGGAGAAAGGGGTACCTTAAATCATTTTTTCTGAATATTTTTGATAAATGGTAAAAATGAAACTTTCAAAGCATTTTTTGAAGGCACTGACCTAAAATCTTAGCCAAAAAGCTAAAAGTACTGTTTCATTATGTGGCTAACACCAGTACTAAGAGTTCTACTTAACTAAGATGCACTCTTAAATAATTAAAAATTATCTGTACACAGTCAATGGAGAACTACATACAAAATATGCTTAGTTTTCTTTTTTAATTTTTCAAAGGAAGAAGGAAGAAAAAATATACATTTTCTTTATTTGTAATTATGTAACAGGTATGTTATTATTTTATAGATGCTTATTTATTTGAGCAATACTCTACATGTATGATTAACAATCTTTCATCTCTTATACAGTTTAAATCATTAAAAATCCCAGTGTATACATATGTATGTATGTGTGTACATACATACCTTCTCTCTCTCTCTCTCTCTCTCTCTCTCTCTCTCTCTCTCTCTCTCTCTCTCCTCTCCTCCTCCTCCCTCCTCCCTCCCTCCCTTCCTCCCTCCCTAAAAAAGTTTTAGGCAACTTTTAGAACACAATGAGAGAAGTCAGTTTTGTGACAGAACACCCCAAAATGAAACAAATTCTAGGTAACAAGAAATGGAAGCTGTTTCAAGCTTCTAAAGAAACACATACAGACTCATCTTTGTCAAGTTCCTACAACTGGTAAAAAGCAGAGAAAAACTCTCTAAAGTAAGCTCACTGGTTCACATAGCACTGTTTGTCATGCAGGAGGCTCATTGGCTTTTTGGTCCCTTTGTCTACTGCATAATTCCTATAGCCACAATACTTCTCATTCTACAGAAGCTATAACAAATACTTCAGTCTTTCCACAGAGAAGTATAACTGCTTCATAATTTTCAATTTGGAATTCAAAAACATGTAATGATAACATCCTCACATATTAAAAAATTTATGAACACACTTTGCTTTATAAGTGGTACTTTCATATTATATATATAATATATATATATATATATATATTCATTTAGCATTTTGATTTGAATTATGAAAATAAATTACAACCTAGGTCATTCTAATCAAATGACTACTATACCTTGTAAAGCAGAGTGAATAGCACAATGTGTAAAGTTTTACAGTGCAGAAGTCTCATGAGACCTTTATAGCTGGGGTGGAGTGATGTCCTTTTCTTATAAGGAGGCCAAGGATTGCCAGGGAACTTTCCACTCTGTTTTAAACTGTAGAAATAAAACAAAATCAAAAGTGCATGACAGCTCAAATTTAAACTATGGTTTAAACTGATTTACAGGCATCATTTTCTAAATATTACTAATTGATCATAAAAGTTTCAAAAGGTTGGATATTTATTCACTACACAATAAACCTTACCTTTTCCTTTTCTATTGGATAAACATTAGTCAAAAAGGTTAGGCTAAAAACTAGAAAAATGAATGTAACTTCCTCTTCTAACACTTGACAGAATCAAGAATGTGAAAGTGTCCCCACTAACTGCTGGAAAACAGATGAAAAGCAGCATACTCTTCTGATCCCACACTGCCCTCCAAGAGAAAGTATACTAGCAGTCAGGAGAAACAGGAGTATCAATAGTCACTGATACTGTGGTGATGGCTTAAAGTCTTTGAGGGATAGTGAGATGGCTTACTACAAAGCAGAAGAAAACTGCAAGGACAACTATAAGTTGTCCTCTGACCTCCACACAACCACCTGTGGCACTGTGTGCCTGTGTGTGCACATGCACACACACTAAACAAATGCAATTTCATAAATACAGTCTTTGAGTAGTATGTTTTCTGTGCTCTGCTTAAAAGGTACTGAACTCACACAAGGCCCAGACATGGAAGTAAGATCCCTCTATTGCTGAGACGTAGAAAATCTTTCATCTCATGAGAATAACTCACAAGAAGTAAGAAGTTTATCTGTATCTGAACAGAAGAACAGGAGGACCCCAGGAAGACAGTAATTACAATCCTACACACAAATAATCACAGGTTCAAAGCACAATAGGCAAAATTTGAGAAAATTACACAGAAAAGTTGACAGAGCCATGTTGCTCAGAGCCCAAGGGAGAAAAAAGGAAGAGTTTTAACAAAACTATTAATAAACCCAGGTCCATAGCACATGACAATTAGGTGCACTTATTACATATACACAAAGTGCACTCAGAATATTTATTTAAAAGTTGCTAAATAATACAGGATGCCATGCTCTACCCTCAATATCACATAAAGCTGGCACCCAGGATCACACTTGTGACCCCAGGCACTTGCAGGATGGAGGCAGGAGGATCAGAAGGTTAAGCTCATCCTCAGCTATATGGTGAATTTAAAGCCAGCTTAGGTTATCTGAAACCCTGTTTTTAAACAAGAATGAAAGAAATGGAGGTAGGGGAGCAAAATGGTTTGATGGGTAAAAGCACCTGGCATGTATCAGCCTGCACCCACATTGAGACTAAATTAATGTATTTAATTTAAGGAATAGGCATCAGTAAGAAATCATGTTTGTTCTTCAAGCATGATGAACTGAGACTGAATACCAGGCACCCATTGAAGCCAGACATGGCTGTGTCTGCCTGTAACCGAAGCACTGGGGAGTGGAAAAGGGAGAAACCTCAGGGCTCCTCATCAAGTCCCAGCCTAGCTGAAACCAACAGTTTCCAGTTCAATGAGAAACCTGTTTAAGGTAGTAAGGCAAGTAGTGAATAAGAATTTAAGTTTTAAAAAAGGCTAATTAATCATCAGACAGCAAATTTAAAAAATTACTGAACCAACATACAGACTATAATCACTTGTCATGCAATAAATAAAACTAAAACCAACTTAAAATCCAAAACTATGCACATGCAGACATTTTTAAATACTGTTGAATTAAACAAAAATCAAAGGTTTGTTAAAAATCATAACAGAAAATATTTTGAATCTTAAGTATAAATAATATAAACCTTAAAAAATGTTTATTAAAAACCAAACAATACTTGGAAGAAAATTTATGGTCTTTTTTTTTAATTATGGACTTAAAAATGAATATTTTTTAAGAAATCAAAACTAAATATGCAAGAAAGGATAACAAAGAAAAACTAAACTAGTTGAAGAAAGATGATGACTAAAAGGAAAGAGAATGAAATAGAAAAAAGGGGAAGAAAAGAAACAAGAAAAATCAAAAGTTATTTCTGGGTCCAATTATGGCTCAGCAGGTAAAGCCACTTACTGTCAAATCTGAAGGCCAGAGTTCATTCCCATACCCCAAGTGAAGGCAGAAGAAAAAAACCAACTATACAAGGTTGCTTTCTGATTTCCATACATGCATATGTGTACCCAAACACACATACAGATATAGGTTTTAGTCTTTGCAACCTTGGATCAAGCAGCAATTATGACATTAAAAGAAAGCCTCAGAAGCAAAAGAAAAACAATAGAACTCATCAAAATTTTAAAACCTGATACAAAAAAAAATACAAAAACAAAAAACACCTCTCAACTAAGTGGAAAATCAATTCACAGGAGAGTAATAACTGCAAATCATGTATCTGATAAGTCTAGTATTGCAAATATATAGAGGACCATTCAAAGTCAACAAAGGGAGCTCGAGAGATGGCACAATGGTTAAGAATGAGTACTGCTCTTATAGAGAGTTGATTCCCAGCACCTAGGTCCAACAGCTTACAACTGCCTGAGCTCCAGAAGATGTGACATCCTCTTCTGGCCTCCAAAAGTACCTGCACTCAAGTGCACTGGCTGCTCTTGCATTTGACCTGGGATCAATTTGCAGCACCCACCTGGCAGCTTACCAGGAGATCCAGCACCTTCTTTTGGCCTTCACAGAAACCAGGCATACATCAAATGCATTTATATGCATGCAGGCAAACACTCATACAACAAAAATAAATAAATCTTTCTTAAAAATTAAGTAAAACAATTCTTAAAGTCTATCCAAAAAAAGTCTTTAAAAAAGACAAGTGAGTTCGAGATCAGCCTGGTCTACAAGAGCTAGTTCCAGGACAGCCTCCAAAGCCACAGAGAAACCCTGTCTCAAAAAAAACAACAAAAAAAGAACAAACAAACAAAAAAAATAGACAATAAGAGCTAGAGAGGGGGACCAGCAGTTAATGGTACCAGAGTTTGATTTGCAGCACCCACATTAGGCTTTTAGAACTATCTGTAACTCCAGCTCTAGGGGACTCAACATCTCTCAAGTGCACATACCCTCACACATACGGATAACTAAAAGCAAAATAATTTTGTGAAGTAGAGGCTGACAAGATGGTTCTGTAAGTAAAAGCACTGCGACACAGGTCTAGTGACCTGAATTCCATCCCTATAACCCACATTAAGGTAGAGAGAACCAACTTACAAAGTTGTCCTCTAACCTCCACACTTCTTGGCATGCACTCATCTACACAAAGACATCAATATATAATATATAAAACACAAATATAATAAAATTTTAATTAGAAAATTTAAATACACAAGGACACTATCAGTATCTGCTATATCAATGTAACAGGTGAGACAATAAAAGCTAAAATAAATAAGGATGAAAACTGCCCCTCACCAATGCAAAAGAATTCTGCTGGAAGGATTCCTTTCTACTGAGGATAAAACACCAAGCACAGTTAAAGATAGGAAGACAGAATATTAAAGTCATTATTTGAATTTAATTCAAAGTCACTAAGCCTTGTGTCTTAGTTTGGGTTTTATTGCTGTGAAGAGATATCATGTCCATGGCAACTCTTACAGATAGATGAAAACATTTAATTGAGGAGGCTTGCTTACAATTTCAGAGGTTAAGTCCATTATCATCATGACAGGGAGCAGGGCAGTGTGCAGGCAGATGTGGTGCTGAAACTAAGAGTCCTATATCTTGAGTCAGAGGCAACAGAAAGGTGTGTACCACCGCCACCCAGCGTATCTTTCAATTTTGTTCTCCCTTTTTTGATTTGATTTGCTTATTCTTTGAAAAAGAACCCCATATAGTCCTGGCTGTCCTTGAACTAGCTATGGAGACCAGGCTGGCAGATCACAGAGATCTGCCTGACTCAGCTTCCTGAATAATAGGATTAAAGGTATGTGCAACCATGCCTGGCATGTTGCAATTTTTCAACATGAACTATTCAATTTTACTAATCTAACAAATACTAGGTGAGTACCTACTAGGAGACAGTATTGAGCTGCCATAGATCCTGAGATGTTTAAGAAATACAGAAGCAAAAACATCTTCCCTCAAGGAGCTAAGATAAGAAAATAAATGCCTACAAGCAAACAAATTGGAACAAAACGACAAAATACAAAAAAGTGGCCCAAGTAAACAGAGAAAGGAGAACCTCAAACTTTCTCCTCCAAGATTCTGAAGAAAGGCAAAAAAATGACGGCTGAGTTGAATTTGGGTTTTGGGTTTTAGGGAATTTTGTTTTGCTTGGAGTAAGTTTGCTTATTTCAAGTATTGCCTATGATGCAGGCTAACATTAACATTTATCTAGTATTTAAAAATCTTGGTAGAAGGAAAGGTTCAATTATACCTAACATCTATAATTATACATTAACAGTTATTTGAATATTATCTGAAAAAAACTTTCTCAAGACCAATTTTATTTTTTCAAGACAGGGTTTATCTATGTAGCCCTGGCAATCCTGGCACTCACAGGCTGGCCTCCAACTCACAGAGATCCACCTGCCTTTGCCTCCTGAGTGAAGGGATTAAAGACATGAGCCCACTACGGAACCACCACTGCCCAGATAACTTGGGTCTTTTTTTGGCTTTTTGTTTGTTTTGTTTTGCTTTGCTTTTTGTTTTTCAAGATATAGTGTTTCAGTGTAGCTCTGGCTATCCAGAAACTCAGATTGGCCTCAAACTCAGAGATCCACCAGCCTCTGCCTCCCAAGAGCTAAGATTACAGACATGTGCCGCTGCTACCACCCAGCCAAATTTTTTCAGTAATCAATGTTTTATGACATATTTTGCATATAAATAAGTAAAATTCATATTGCTTTGACTGTCAAACACGGCAACACTTTCTGTAGATACCCATCATCTCTGATAGCACACTATTTTATTTTTATACCTATGCCTCCTCTACTGGTTCAAAAGTAGAGCAACACAAAATCAAACTTCAAATTGGATTGATCAAATAGTAACTAGGTTTTTCTTTTTTAACTTAGAAATCATGTTTTATAAAATTTACTTAATCAGGTCAAAACCAATTTTGTTTGTTGTTTTGTTTTGGGGACAAGCTCTTACTGTACAGCCCAGGCTGGCCTAGAAGTCGATCCTTCTAGAGTACTGGTATTACAGGCATGATCTACTACATCCAGCTTTATATCAAACTTTCTTTTTCTTTCTCTCTCTCTCTCTTTTATTTTTTTTTGGGGGGGGTTTCAAGACAGGGTTTCTCTGTGTGGCTTTGTAGACCAGGCTGGCCTCGAACTCAAGAGATCCACCTGCCTCTGCCTCCCGAGTGCTGGGATTAAATGCGTGTGCCACTGCCTGGCTCTATATCAAACCTTTATAAAGATTTTGAGAAAATAAATCTCAGCTAAATTGTTTTTTAAAAACCTTTAGATGGTATTTTCTCTTAGATTCAGTATATTTTAATGAGGCCATTTCATGTGTTATAATGGAAACTTCTCTATAAACACAAAATTATTCCATAATGACATTAATCAACTTATCAGACTTACAATGCTGTATATCTGTCCATTGCAGACTGCACATCTCTGCGGTAAACTGTTCGAAGAATGACCATGACGGGGTCAAACTCCTGATCCCAGACTTCAGCTATTAGACAAAAGGAAGCAGAAACAGAAATCTGACTTCTTAGGAATAAACCAACCTCAAATTACTTATTATATTAATCAAGAACATTTTAAATTCAAACATTGGAAGCTAAATCTAATTAATCTGCCTTAACAAGTTCTTGATGTTGTAATTACTTTTACTAAATTAAAAACAATAATTTCAACCTTAAAAATGTCTTCTTGGATTCTAAAAGCTTCAGCAAGCAAAAGTTTTATAACATAACAATGCTCCACTATAAAGTTTAGATCATTGCTGTTGGACTTAAGTATTTTTTTCTTATTACCTTGGTAGGCTGCATATTAGAAAAAGAAAATATCTTTAAAATGATTCAACTGTAAAATTATGAAAACTAAATTAAAAATGTACTGTTCATCTGATTTGCAAGGTCACTTCATAAATTGTTGTTTTCTGCCCCTCAACTAAAAATTAATCATGGTTCACCTTCCGCTCTCTACAATTCGGAGTCACTATCCCATGTACTGTATGTGTACAATGGGTGATGCACAGAATGGTTTTAAGTGTTAAGTGTATGTACACCATTTTCTTTTAATACTTATATGTTATTTTCAACATGTAATATTCAGGTTTAATATGTAACTATAGATACAAACAAAACTCATAGCCTCATTAATAGTTATGTTAGGATAAAGTGACATTTAAAAAATTAATCCATGGGGGGAGGGGCGAAATCCTAAGTATGGAATCTTATAGATGATACTTAGACAGGACAAATGTCTAAAAGGTGGCCTGAGGAAATGGCTCAGCGTTAAAAATAGTCTGCTCCTCCAGAGGTCATGGGGTTCAATTCCCAGCACCCACATGACGGCTCACAGACACTTATAACTCTAGTTCCATTAGATCTTATGCCCTCTTTTGACCTCTGAGGGCACCTGGCACACATATATACATGGCAGGCAAACATTCATAAATTTTTATAATGATTTTAAAAATATGTCACAAGCCAGGCAGTTGCAGCACACGCCTTTAATCCCAGCACTCGGAAGGCAGATGGATCTCTGTGACTTCAAGGCCAGACTGGTCTACAGAGTGAGTTCCAGGACAGCCAGGACTTCACAGAGAAACACTGTCTCGAAAAAACCAAAAATAAAAATAAACAATAATAATAATAAAAAATATGTCACATGTGGTGACTCACACCTTTAATCATAGCATTCATGAGGCACAGGCAGACGATCTACGTGGGTTTGAAGCCAGGCTAGTCTACATAGGAAGTTCTAGACCAGGTTACATAATGAGATCCTACCTCAAAACAACAATAAGTGTGTGTGTGTGTATGTGTGTGTGTGTGTGTGTGTGTGTGTGTGTGTGTGTGTGTGTGTGTGAATTAAGAGTAAGAGGCTATGAATTTGAGTGAGAGCAAAAAAGGGGAACATGAGAAGGGCTAAAAAGAGGAAAAAGAAAGGGAGAAATTATGTAATTATATTTTAACTTCAAAATGTTTTAAATTGAAAATAAAATACTAAAATATGACCTGAGAATAATTTTAGAAACAGTGTCTCTTTCATAGGTTAAATGCTTTTTCTGTTCTCAAGCTCAATAGCAAAATCCTTAACATTTGCAAACACAGAACAGAGCTTAAGCTTATTTCAATTTCTAGCACAGGAAACTGTTGACTATAATCCCTAGTCTGCCTTGAACTTTACTGTGTACAACATCCATCCTTGAGCTTGCTTATCAAGCAGCTCCCAGATTTTACCCAGGAAGATCCTGATGTGAGCACAGAGGAAATGAAACCTGGGGTGAGTATTTGGAGCAAGGCCTGCAAGTGAGCCCTTCCCTAAGCACTGCATGGTACAGGAACACCTCTCCATTCCTAAGTTCATCTAAATTTCAGAAACAGTGTGTTCTTTACATAATAAAGACATACTCCGATTTCCCTTTAATAGAATATTCCATCCAGACACTGGATTACTCCTTCTATTTATGAATGGACAGGGAATCCAATTAAGGCACTTCTGTCCTCTGCTAAGTACAGTACATGTTATATGTAACTTCAAATGCATATTGGACTGTCCTTTAGAAAGTAATGTTGAGGAGACCAAGGAGCACAAACTTCAACCCTTCAAATTTTTACTGTGAAAACTAAAGTTTTCCTATTAAGACCTCTCCGCCAATCAAAATCTCACCTATTTCTCATTCTTGTCAATCAAATCCTTGGGAAAAGGCTTCTGTGAATTTAAAATGTAATGCCATCAGCATCATATACAGACTTTTTAACTGTCTCAGATTAAAAATTAGATGCTGAGCTTTGCAGGGTGGGAAATGCCTTCAAAACCAGCACATGGGAGACAGAGTAAGCAGATCTCTATGAGTTTGAAGCCAGTCTGACAGACAAAGCAAGTTCCAGATCAGTCAAGGTTACATAGTAAGACCTTGTCTTTAAAAAGAATTCAACAAAATAAATGAAAACTGCTTCAAATTGAATCAAGAAAGATACCTTCTTTCTTTTGCAATTTATGATTCATTTACAGTTAGTGGTCACTTACAGTATGAACTAGGGTTCCTAGTTAAAGCTGTTTTTATAATTTAGTCAATTTTAGAAGGCCACAATGTAACATATTTTCTGTTGTTGTTTAAAACAGGGCCTTGTTATTATGTAGCCCTGGTTATCCTGGAACTAGCTATGTAGACTAGGCTGGCCTTGAACTCATAGAGATCCACCAGCCTCTGTCTCCTAAATGAAAGTAATAGAACTGTTTACTAAGAAAAACATAAATTTATAAGATATTTGGCAGAACAATACCAAAACTGAACTAGTAAAAGATAAGTATTTTAGGAGTAAAGTCAGTAAAGCACTTGTTTTTAGAGTACAAGGATCTGAGTTCCATAATCCCAGAGCCGAGAAGGTGGAGGCAGGCAAATCTCTGGGGCTCTCTGGCCAACACTTAGCCTATTAAGTGAGCTCCAGTTTCAGTGAAAAGAACTGCTGCAAAGTACAAGGTGGATGGGATCTGTGGAATAAACAACACATTCAAAGTTGACCTCTGGCTCCAGGATACACACACCCACACATACATTCACACTAAGTAAATAAATACACAAACAAAACTTTTTCTTTCAGTGTACACAGGAAAGAATACAATTACATCTGTAAACATACCTTTGGGAGTATACATGCCTTGTTGCATAGAGCCACCAGGTTCAAAAACAGGAGCCTTAAAATCAGCTACAGCAGATAAAACTGATTCAAAGCTGTAACTTCCAGGAATAATGCCACTTTTGGGATTGGGATTTTCTGGGATATGATGTATGTGTCAAGAAAAACAATATTAATGACTAGAGCCAGGTTTGTTTTTTTTTTTAACAAAGGTACTATCTTATTTTTTAATTTCTAAAATTTTTTTAAGATTTTATTTATTTATTATGTATACAACATTCTGCTTCCATGTATATCTGCACACCAGAAGAGGGCACCAGATCTCATAACGGATGGTTGTGAGCCACCATGTGGTTGCTGGGAATTGAACTCAGGACCTCTGGAAGAGCAGTCAGTGCTCTTAACCTCTGAGCCATCCCTCCAGCCCTAGAGCCAGCTTTAAAGTCTGCAAATTACTCATTTCTAATTCATTTTACCAAAATAGAAAATGGCTAGCCTTAGTGTATAAAGTTGGCCACAAGAGGGTTAGTCAGTACTAACTTTTTTTTTTTTTTTTTTGGTTTTTTGAGACAGGGTTTCTCTGTGTAGCTTTGGAGCCTGTCTTGGCACTCGCTCTGGAGACCAGGCTGGCCTTGAACTCACAGAGATCCGCCTGACTTTGCCTCCCAAGTGCTGGGATTAAAGGCATACGCCACCAACGCCCGGCTGGTCAGTACTAACTTTACTGTGATGTCTTTTTCAATAATTTAAATCTACCGAGTCAGTTAATAAACTTTACAATGAAGTAGTCCCAAGTATATTTCCCCAAAAAAAAAATTAATCAAAATGAGAGGAAAACAACTTTAATTATCTCCACTTTCATCAATGCATAAATATGCTGCACCCAGGAAGTGCAGGACAGTGGAGGTGCATACATTTTATTACCAGCACTATACAGGCAGAGGCAGACTGGATCTCTATAAGTTCAAGGCTAGTTTGGTATAAAGAGCAAATTTTAGGACAGCCAGAGCTGTTAAACAGAGAAATCCTGTCTCAAAAAAGCTACTACTGAACAATCAGTTCTACACAAAGGACCATGCTTCCAGAAGGTAGGAGACAATGCATAAACTTGAAATTCTTAAGACTCGATTCCAACAAAAATTGTTGGAATGTTTAAAATCCCGATAATATACTGCTATTTCTACAATGTAAATTTCAGTACAGACTATGTTTCACAAACTCAAAGACTTCCTGTAAGCTCCAGGGAATCAACTTGGATTCACCTTAAACAGATCAGATGTATCCCTCACTCAATTAGCAGGACCTAAGCAGCCTAAGCCTCCCCACCTTTCCCTGGTCCTGACACCCTCCCCTTCAATCACCAGGACCTAAGAAAAAATTTTCCTCAATTTAACCTTGTCCTCTGCTCTGCCAGCATCTTGCCAGGTCCAAGAAGATGCCAGACAGTTCAACAGAGCCTGGAAAACAGTGAGACAACCAACTATCTCAAGATGTGGCCAGCATCCCAAATTTCTCAGGTCACCCAAAGATGATCAATGCCACCCAGGTCAGCAAGAAGCAGTTTCGAAACCCAATGACTTCATTCCCCCAACCTGCCACGCCTAACTCCTCACTTTTTTAATAACTAAAAAAGGGAGGAATGTTAGCTTCCAGACACACCTTGGCCCGGCCCTTTGGGGACCTGGCAGAGAGGTCACTCCTTCAAGCATGGCAAGCAGTACCCTGGCTCTGTAGGCAGCCACAAAAGAGATTAGCTCTGCCTATTTCCTCTTGCTGCTCAGAGGAAGCCCCTTCCCACCTTCCCTTCCTCGAATAAAACTTCCAACATGAATTATGCCTGCATGGCATATTTGTCTCTCACCCTCAGTGAGGCTTTCCACCAAGGTCTCACCCACACTGCATATCTCAACAGTAGTTATAAAGACTCTCTAGACTCTGTGCATCCAGGTTGGCTACATAAGGAAAGATGTAGGTTCCATTTACAAAATGTCCAGCCTCCCCTCCCTAATGCTGTTTTTTTAGAGAATCAGGTTCTATGTGTCCAGAACTATCAGTCCTGAGGTCAACCTGAAGTCTAAGAAAATCTTCCCAAAAGTAAGAGGTGACAAATACATACCACCTTCCCAGAACATACCCTTCAGCAAACAACTGAGACTTTTCTTTTTCACATATTTCCAAGTTTTTCTTTTACGTCTTTAAAACTTGAGATGTTTCTAATCCATAAAAGTAATTTTACTGCCAGGTGGTGGTGGTGCATGCCATTAATCCCAGCATTTAAAAAGCAGAGGCAGGGGAAACTCTGAGTTCAAGCCCAGCCTAGTCTACAGAGTGAGATCCAGGACAGGTAGGGCTGCACAAAGAAAACTGTCTCAAAAATAAATAAATAGATAAATAAATAAATACATACATACATAGGTGGGTTTTTTGGGGGGAAAAAGAAGTGATTTTTACCATAAGCACAAAATTACATTTTTAAAGGATATGAGGTCAAGCAAAGAGCTATGCGTCCTGTCATTCATACACAGCTGGGCTACCATCTCTGCCCTGAGAATCTCATCATCAGACATTCCTAAAATTATTAAAAACAGAATTAATCTACATAAAGATGTATTATAAAGAATTCACCACATATTTTATTATGATGTTCTATTCTATAAAATGTAAAATGCATGAAGTTAAAGAATAAAAACTGTAAGGCCCAAATTGAATTGCAGTTTCACTTCCTTGATATTATAGTTCCTGTAAGGATTTTTTTAAAGATTATTCTAAACCATGTATTAATTGTGCATGTCAAAATTTTAAAGATATGTTTCAATATATCCACATCCTTTTTCTTTTTCCATAAACCAGATCCTAACAGAGGACTAGGAGAAGAGAAAGAACAGTCGTTACATCACGATTCATGGTTTACCTAAGTGTAAACGAAGACTCAACAGAATCACAAGGAACGTGAGCGCGCCCTCTAGCATGGACCGCTCATGCTCCACATCAAGTACTGTATTGTGATGCTGGGAAGCCATGGTCAGTAAGTCCACCACCTTAAATCTGTAACAAGAAATATTGCAAATACATTATTAGAGAATAAAACAAAATTAAGTTAAACTCCAGATACTTCCTAATGCCTGTCTTAGTAAACACATGCTTACCTTTCAAAGACAGACGATATAAAGTAATCTGGATCAAGTCTAGAAGCACAGACCTTTAAGAACACAAAGAAAGCTTTATTTCTCACATTTAGTGTTGCTTCTTATATTAGTCATGTTTTTAAATTTTCTGTATCTCCTACAAGCCGTGAGTCACACAAAAATGAAAAAGCATCAAGGACTAGTAAAAGATATTAATGACAGCTGGGGATACTGAATTCCTAAACACAGTGGGAGAGTCACTTAGGAACTCAACCCCACACAAGCATCACACACTTCATCTAGCTCACATACGAATGCAGTACTTCCCAAATCAGGCCTCAGTGAATCTCAGCCTGCATGCAGCACAAGTAGGTATGGCCCCTATGCTGCAAAGCCTGCCAGAACTATTTAAACTGCTTCCTCTATTCTATCTTGCCTTTCCTACAGAAACCCTCAAAAAATGGTTCTTGCCTGGGCTTTTTCCTAGCTCCTGATTCTTCCTCCTGACTAAAACGTGATGCTTTCCTTGTGGTTCCTATGGTACAGCATACTTCCTTCGGAAAATTTAAGTAACACATTCTTTTCGCAACTAAGTAGCTTCTCTCATCATCACTATCACCTCTGTAAATTAAGATACCAGGCACTTCAAGGCATTCTAAAGCACAACATCTGGATATCTAGCTGGCTCACCTGTAGTAAGTAAATGTCTGGATCAATCATGGAGTTGCAGAAATGAGACTGGACATAGGTCATGGCTTGTCCTTTGATTTGCAGACCATTTCTTACCCACATGTTGCTGTGAATTTCAGCAAGACTAGCCTAGTAAAAAGTGAATTGGAAAATCTATCATCTAAATTCAATAAAATCATACTGTATTAAGCAATCACTTAAAATATTTTGACATAATAATAATACGAACTCAGCATTCTGTCCAACCTTATTCACTTTAAATACACTTGTTTGTTTTTGTTTTGCTTTTGTTTTTAGGACAGGGTCTTGCTGTATAGACCATGCTGACCACAAATTCACTATGCTCCTCAGGTTGGCCTCTGTTCCACTATGTAGGTTTATTTTTAAATATCCAAGCTAATGACTGCATTTTATGTAGCTTTCATCCTTGAAGTTTAAGAATGAGCTAGTTTTCTACTGTGGCTTCTGGATACACTTACAATTATTTCACTGATATCTTCTTGAGAAATCAGTGCTTATTTTTTATTCAATTTTTCCTTCAATCCCTGCCCTACAAAATAAATATATACTAATACTTAAAGAAATAAGCATAAAAACAAATCTAATTGGTCAAAGTTGATGAATACATTCTACATTTTAGTTCAACCTATCAACTTCCAACCTTAAAAAAAAATCTTGTAAATAACAAGAACTAAAATCAAAAATAAGATTAGGAATTGTTCTTACTCTATTAGAAATTAATTCTTCATGTCCAGCATCAACTAAAACTAAAGGTGGATGTGATACCAAGAAAACCATTCAAGATGCTTTAGAAGCCTGAATACATACTTGAATCTGGAGAGGGTGAATCATTAGTTTCATTAGCATCTCCTGATCCGGTAAAAGTGAATCCAAGTCTAATTCTTGACATTTCACAGCCTAAAAATCCATGATTAAAAAGTTAGTAATTCAATATTTTCCCATAAATTATATATAAATAACACCAATGAAAGAATTTATTAATGACAGTCTCACCTTACTTAAAAACATAGCGTAATAACGATGTAGTGGCAGGTGAAAGGTGACTTGGTTAGGAGCTGGCTGGAGTAAACAAAATCCACAAATCAAAGAATATTTAACACAAGTTCCAAGGTTTTAAACGTTGTAAGCATAGTCCCACCTAGATTAATTCCTACACTGTTTTTTAATACACTTAAAATCTTGGAAGCATAGCTTTGAAAAGAACATCTCAACAGTAACTTCTTAAGTTTCAAACACCAAACTAGAATAAGTTCTTTGGTATTAAAATGTAAATTTGAACACATCACTATATATGTAGCTATAAAAATACAGATAGATGCAGATATATCTACATCCCTATCTACACTCCTGCTGCTTTTAGTTAACCCTGGGAAGAAACAAACACCCAGAGCATGAACACACCTACACCCAATCCTTGTTTTCTAAATACTTTTCTCCACTAGAAATCATCAGAAAGATATAAATGCTGACTCCAGGAAAGAACAGGGAAATGATACACTAAGCCTAAAACATCTGAAGCATACTCAAAAATGATGAATAATCAAAGGACATGGAAACCAGCTTGACGGGGCTCTCACTGATACCAAATTCAATGCACCTATCTGAAACAACTTAAGCATCAAACAGAATGTATCTTATTAATTACAATGAGAAAAAGAACAACTTCAAGCTAAAGAAGGACAGCAGGCATCACACTAGCTGAGTGAGCAAAGCAAACAAACATTGGGGCAAGCACGTCACATCAGATTAGATACAATGAAAGCCTCCAACAATCTTTCTGTGATATTCCTGGAAAAATATATACAATCTGAACTTAACCATGAGGTAAATATAAACTGAGTAATATTCTACAAGATTCCTAATCTATATCTTTTCAAACTGTCACTGTCTGTAAACATAAAGAAACATTGAGACCAGTGTTCCAAAAAGAGAGCTGAGATAATGGTATCAAAATTCACCAAGTGACAAAACCCCATCATTTTGCTAAGAAGAGTATCAATAAGAGCTGGAGAAATAGTCAGAAAAGTGTACGTGAGGACTGCATTCCAGTCCCCAGAACTCATGGGGGGGGCGGGGGGGGGGGGGACCAGGTACCCTGTTACTTCCTTGTAATCCCAGCACTGGGAAGAGTCAAAGGCAGATCCTAACCAATCAGGCTGACCCTCTCAATTGATTGTGACATCCACAGGCACTTGTGTAACTTGTGTGTACCTAGTACGTACATATGTACACACACACACACACACACACACACACACACACATATAAATGAGCAACTACTAAGACATAAATGACTTCTAAGAACTAGAAGCCAATGCATATTAAAGTTTTGTGTAGAAATGGAGATAGAATCAGTAACTCACAAGATACTAGAGAAGAAAGTTCTTTGTATTTCAAACTTTTCAGTAGATTTCTAACTGTGTTAAAATGTTTTTCAGAAAAGCAAACTGTATATGAAGGTGACAGAATGAAACCTATAACTTTGTACACTAAATTAATTAAAAAATAAAAGAAGAAATAGAACAATTCACCACCCTTACACACATAAACAACAAGGGTCCTACCTGCCCAGGGTTCAGGGCATAAATTGGGGGGATTGGGCAATTGGGGAACACTGTCTGGTCTTCTGCATTCTGAGCTACTTCTAAGAGGAGGAGTGACGTCTTCAATGCCAACAAAGTATGCCTTGTGCCAGCTCTGTTCATTATTAATAAAACACACCTTGGTTCCAGCTCATTCTTCCATTCTCTATCAAGAACACTGCTCAAATAATAAAGTTGGAATATACTTTTCATTAATTTCTTCTGCCCCATTCACATTTATGCCAACACTTTTACTTCTTCAACTGAAGCTAATTTTCACTCCTGAGAAATGACACATATACACTTAAAATGGAAAAAGTATGCCTCTGTCCTCTAGGATATAAGCAAACACAATTAAGTCACTCTGCAATTTCCTAAATGTCAATCAAAAAACTAGCCATCCCTTTTCCATCTATTCTGATATTCTATTATGATACCAATTATTCTACTCTTATTCCACAAAAAGATACACATAATTTTCAATGTTGAATGAAATCTAACACCTTTCCCTTTGCTTTTATATATGCCAAAAAACATCCATACCTAGACAAGTTAGAGATGCAGTTCATTAGTAAGCACTTGTTTAGCATGTGCAAAAAGCCCTGGGTTCAATCCCCAACATAACAGATTTTTAAGCATATTTTTATATAATATATACATAAACATACCTCGTCTACAAAGTTAATAGCATCAAACCAATCTTGAAGAGCTTCAAGGCAGTACCTTACAACATTGCGGGTATACTCTTGAGTTTCCTTTGAAAAGAAGTTACAAATATTTCATAGTGCATAAACATGTATATTTTCAATATTAAATTAAATGTAGTAATAATTATAATCATTGCATGTATAATGATAAAATGTATATATTTTCAAGATAACCTATATTTTGCTTCAAGAAACCATTCCTTCATAAACTGAAAGTAGCAACCAATGGCAAATATGAAAATTATAGAATACAATGTGCTTCCTTCTATATATTGTTAAAAGTGAAGCAAAGTTGGCAAACACTTTAAGTAAATTAAATGCAGGTTCCATTTCAATGGCTCCCCCAAAAGTTCATTACTATTATTCAATAAATACAGAGTCTCTTTGGGAATGATAAAAAGGTATTAGACATAAATAATGGTGATGGTGAAAAATCATTCTCACTGAATTGTTCACCTGAAAATAGTTAAAGAGCAATTTTCAATGGATATTATATACAATAAAAAGGAAGCTAGAACATATACATGCTATAACTAGCCTGTAATATCTTGGCTTGGAAAAAGAAATCGTGTGAGCCTTTGCAGTATGAGAACTGTGAAAAGCAATTACAATGTTTTATAATAAAACGGATCTACTCAAACAGTTAAGCTTTAAGTCAAATGAAAATGTCACTCTAAAGAAGGGTCTTGCCAAAAATAGAAATATATATGCAAAGACTGGAATAAAAATCTCTTCCCCTTCCCTCCAAAAGTATGTGTAGTTCCCAGGAGATACTGGGAAGTCAGAATTGGGAAGTAAATGGTTCCTTTGGTGGACAATGACAATGTTCTAGAATTAGTGTAGTGTGGCTGCACAACTTTAAAAATACACTATAAATCACTGAATTGTATAATTTTAAATGGTTAGGACAGCAAATTTTATCTAAATTAAGACAATTACAAAATGTACTTTGGGAACCAATGTATAGTATAAAAGTGCAGGAAGCATCCAAGTCAAGTAGCTCAATCTCATCAGCTACCTATAAAACTACATGTGCCTTTAAAACCATAAGGAAAATCTCACATTCCTTGTTTTCTTTTCCTCAGACAGTGTCAAGTATCCCAGGCTGGCCTTGAACTCCTGAACCTCTGCAGCCACCACACAACACTCCCCAGTCAGTCTTCATTTCTCCTTTACCTTGCTCTTCTCCACGTCCTGTCACTTCTTCCATGACATTATCATATAGGTCCTCGCCTATTTTGCTGCCACCATCCAGTCCAAACATCACTTATCTGGTCACCTTGCCAACAGTCTCACTCTGTCCCAATCTATCCTGTATAAGATTTATCTTTATAAAAATATTATCTTACACATTCTGCTCCCCATCTCTCACTGCAAAAAGTTTATGACACTTACAAGTTAATAATAAGTAACCTGTCTTAAACAAACTAAAGTGGAAGTTAATTCATGTATAAAGAAACTTTGAAGGTCCAGAAGATGGTTCAGTAGGTAAAGGCAATTGCCACCAAGCCTGACCAGGTTCACCCCCCAGGACTTAAATGGTAGAAGAAGAGAACTGACTCCTGATCTCCACATCCACACTGTGGTGAATTCATACAAATACAACACCCCCTCCAACAATCAATCAATCAGTCAATAAATAAATAAAATATGAAGCACTTTTTTTAAGAAAAAGAAACTTTGAAAACCAAATATGTCATTTTCAGAGCTTAGACAGATTGTTATATGAGTGAGCACAAATCTAAACAATCAAAGTTTACCACAGAAAAACTCAGCCAAAGGTACTGAGAGTGCTTCTGCAGATGGCCTATTAATTCCATTTCTAAACATGGTATATGTTAACACTGTGTTCAGATGACCTCTTCTCATCCTTCCACCTACATTCCCTACCCCTGCCATAAGTTACTTAAATTTTGTCTGAGTTTCTCCGTAAGATGGGCATAACACTATGTACCTCCCAGTAGTCATGAAGATACAAATGAAACTATGCATATAAAATGTTCTATGTCTTTCTAGCTAGCACTAGGTCTCATTAGCAAGAAGTTGTATGCGCCAAAAATCAAGGACTCATTCAGTCTGCAATAACCTCAATTTGCCACTAGATGGAAGCAATCATATAGACAATAAATCATATGAACTGTAACTTTTATAATTCTTAATCCTTTACCTTCATATTTTATAATGGAGAATGTAAATACAAAATAGACCCTTAACTTTAAATGTTATTGTTTCTTCTAGTTTCCATTTCTAAAAACTGTCAGGACTGCTAAAAACAGCTCTGGCCATTCTGACTAAAAGAATAAATAATAGCAATCTGATAAAGAACACTGTTCTGAAATCAGACAGATTTGCTTTCAAATTCAGCTTCTATGTTTAGCTATTGTAAACCACGAAATTGTCTAATCTCTGTAGGAAATGGCTGATACTTCCTAAGAGATGCTATGAGGGTTGGATGAATCTACAGAGTGCCCAGCGCAGCATCTGGTATCATCTGGATGTTCATCAAGAAAACACCTTATGTAGAAACTAGCTGCATCTTTAACTGAAAAGTTGTTCTCTCAGCTACCTCGAAGATTACAAAAGAAATTCAACAGGCCTGTTTTTTTTTTTTTTTTTTTTTTTTTTCCACTGTCTTCTATACCGCTTAGATTAAGGGCATGCTTTTATCTATATAAGCATACTATGAGTCTGACCTTCAGAGACAAAAAATTAAGCCGTTGCTTAGAACCAATTATTTGTAACAGAGATAAACATAAATCCAGCTTCAAAATTCAAATTCAACCCAAGCAAAACTGGCAAAATAACATGCCTAAAACTTTAACATCCTCAAGTCAGTCTACCTTCCTGAATCAGATTTGCTTGGCTTACAAGGAATCTCATTCTTCTGGGTCCCCTCCTCTCCCTTCTTTCTCCCTGGTTCATGTCTCATCGACATTCTTGATGTCATTCTACTACCTAGTAAAAATAGCATCTACATGAAGTTTATAACTTCAGTCCAGAAGTTTCTTCTTTTTTGAGCATGAGACTCATATCAGTTGCCTTTTCACTATTTCCATTTGGACATTTCACAGACATTTCAAACAACATCTCTAAAACTAATTGAACTCATCCTTCTTGTCCACTTTTGTATACCTCTGAGTATATTTGCCTGCATGTATGTCTGTATGAAGGTGGTGGATCCTGAAGTTAACAGACAGTTGTAAGCTGCCATGTGGATGCTGGGAAATGAACCCAGGTCCTCTGGAAGAGAAGTCAGTGCTCGTAACTCCTGAGCCATCTCTCCAGCCCCTATTGTAGCATCTTTTAAATTAACAAATACTTGGATTTATTTATGGAATAAAATGTGACATTTTGGTGCATGTGTACACAATCAATTATTATATAAAAGGCATCAGCTATCAATCAACTCAGATGCTTATAATTTTTAAGATTTGTTTTTTTACTATTTTTAGTTATATGTAGGTGTGTGTCTGCATGTGAGTACAGATGTCCTCAGAAGCATCAGATTCCCCTGGAACTTGAATTACAGATTGTTGTGAGCTGCCTGATATGAGTGGTTCTTAACCAGTGATCCCTCTAGCCCCCTTAGATTAAAAACAAGAAGAGGAGGAGAAAGTTATTTTATTTTTAATAACAAGAGTATTTAAAAATCTATTCTTTTAGAGAATTTGAAATAGTGAGGTAGGCCCAGAGAGCTAGCTCAGCATGTATCGGTGCTTGTCTCCAAGCTTGATGGTGTAAGTTTGTTCTCCAGGACCCATATGGTAAAAGGAGAGGTTCAATTCTAGCAAACTGCCCTCTGATTTTCACATGTGTGCCATAGCATGTGCATTCCCACTTATACTAAATTTAAAAATGGACTAATGTGTGTAATTTTTAAAAAGAAAAATGCACAAATGTTAAAACAAGTCTCCCTCAAAAAAAGTTTGAAATATATATCTTATTAACAACAATCACAACGATAAGCTTCAAATCTCAAAAACATTCCTTTGGTCATGTTTAAACTTTGTATCCACTGGTCAAAATCACCCCTTTTTCCAAAGCTCTATCAAAGCACTATCAGTTTCCTGAGACCATCAAGAGTCATTAAGTGAGCTGGGCAGTGGTGGCACATTCCCTTAATCCCAGCACTCAGGAGGCAAAGGCAAGTGGATCTCTGTGAGTTCGAGGTCAGCCTGATCTACAGAGTAACTGCCTGGACAAGCTCCAAAGCTACACAGAGAAACCCTGTCTCGAAAAAAAAGAAGAAGAAGAAGAGGAGGAGGAGGAAGAGGAGGAGGAGGAGGAAGAGGAGGAGGAGGAGGAGGAGGAGGAGGAGGAGGAGGAAGAAGAAGAAGAAGAAGAAGAAGAAGAAGAAGAAGAAGAAGAAGAAGAAGAAGAAGAAGTTGTTAAATATCCATAAAATTAGGCTTATCAAAACACCTTAATTAATCTATCTATTCCTAGTCTTGTTATATGTGTGTATGCATGCATACCTTGCATGTAGTCAACAAGAGCTCTACCACCATGCTACATTCTCTTATACTTAGTCTTTTATATATAAATCTGATATCAAACTGTTTTAAAATCTTCAGACTTTTCTTTAAGTAAACCCAAGACTTTTTAATGTATCTACAAAACCTGATCCCTCTCTCTTCAATGAATCATATCTACTTTCTTGTTCTAGACACAAATTCCTTATACAGACAGACACTTTCACAGGAGATGGTTTATTCCCATCTGCCTCCCCCACAACCACCACTAGTCCACCCTCTTATTCTTCACACAGATGGTTCCTTCATAGTCTTTTTTCAGAAAAGCTTTTCTCTCCCACAAAAACAGTATTACTTTGCCAGAGAGCATAACAAAGTCCATATGTTTACACTGTGTCCATGAGAATAACAACCATGTCTAACTGGTTTAATACCAAAATACCTAAAATGTAAATAGTGTCTAACACAGACCAGCATTTAACAAACCTTTTTGAGTGAATGAGCAAGCAAATAGTTCTTCAATAAATGCTACAGCTGAGATTAAACAAGGAACTATGAACACACAGGGAATGCTATTTGATCAAAGGACTATCAGCTTGAGTCTTACAGACTTTTTCAAAAGTTAACCCTAATAGTTCTTCACTCTAGCTGATATTGCTACTCAGATTCAATTGCATATCAAATCAATCAAAATCTGTAACAGTGGGGTTTCAGCGTGTGTGTGTGTGTGTGTGTGTGTGTGTGTGTGTGTGTGTGTGTGAGAGAGAGAGAGAGAGAGAGAGAGAGAGAGAGAGAGAGTGTACACACTTCCCAGATAACTTTCCATGTAAGAAAAACACTGGGCCAAGAAAAGAGAATGAGAAACTGTTGGGGCACAGAGGTCCTTGTACTCAGAGAAACACTAAGAGAACCATGAATGTTAATCACACAGGGGTGTTGCCTCAAGGGAAAAGATAAAAATCAAATACCTACATTCCATCCAGACAGCTTGCTAACAACCCAGTGACCTTTTTTTGCTATCTGTGAAGGCAGACATCAAGACCTTTTGCTGTATAAGCAGACTTCATTCTAATTCCCCAGAATGGTCATTCCAGACTCTTCCCCCCCTAGACCATTACCCACCATTAGGGGAAATATCACATGTACTTTATGGCCTGCTGATCTCTATGCTATCACAGACCACACTAGATTATAGGCCTTTTAGCTATAGAACCAATCTTCATGGTCACATGGACTTTGTAAAAGAACCACGTCTTAAGCTTTATAGTGTACCTGGAACTAGACTGATAGGACTGATTATTGCCTGGAAACCTTTTCCCAAATTGTCCTGTTTTAAATATACTGACGATTATTAGACTCCCCAAAGTCTAGTCCAGGTTGATGAAGTCAATTTGCACAGTTTTCATTCTTATCTCTTTGTGCAGTTTGTTTCCCTGTATAGCCCCTGCAGGGACTCCCTCAGGAAAGCATATACCCCAAATGGGACAGTGGGGGACTAGCCTGAACGAAAGCTTAGAAACTAAGAAAGGAACAATCATGGATCACAGCATGTAAGTGGTATAAGAGAACAAATTATACATAGAAGTTAATGCAAATTGTAGAGATACTTAAATCATTGAAGATACCATTAAATGGCATGAAAAACACGAAACAAAATACAGTGTGGACAGGTGATTTTTTTTTTTTTTTTTAAGATTTATTTCTTTATAATGTATATAGTGTCCCTGCAGGCCAGAAGAGGGCACCAGATGGCATTACAGATGGTTGTGAGCCATCATGTGGTTGCTAGGAATTAAACTCAGGACCTCTGGAAGACCAGCTACTGTTCTTAACCACTGAGCCCCATGACAAGTGATTTGTAGTCTCAGCACTTGGAAGGCTAAGGCAAGAGGATCATGAGTTTGAGACTCAACAGTGAGAATGTATATCAAAAATAAAAACAAAATCTAATGAACCAGGGTACTGAGGTTTGTCTTTGGCTTTTAAAACATGTAAGGCTCTGGAATGTTTTTGACACACATACGTCCCTAGAACTAAACATACACATATTCATTCATTCATAATCTTTGTCCCCCCCTCTCCCCGCTACCAACACACACACAGACAGACATGGTTATTAGATATTTGAGACATTTCACATCCCTAGAAAATCAACATGGGTAGCATGACCTTTTGAACTTTGAAATTAGACTACACTAAGCTGTGAGGCACTGCATTTTGAAAATAGGTAAATCTGTGAGAGAAACAGACTCAAAAAACTACTAAAAGGAACATATAAACTTAATGTATAGATTGAAAGAAACCCCATTATTACCTTTAAGGAACAGTTCACCTTACTGTCCCATTTCTGTTTCATTTTGTTGTGTTACATTTATAAAAGAATTTAAAAAAGACAAATCTCAAATAGAGTTTCAATGGGTTGACCTAGTCACCCTGTTTAAAGAGAAAGAGCAGAGACTAAAATAAAATATTCCCACTGTAAGATCTTACCTATGCCAGGAGTGATGGCATATAGCTTTAATCCCAGCACTCAGGAGGCAGAGGCAGGCAGATCTCTGTGAGTTCCAGGCCAGCCTGGGCTACATTGCAAGCTCCTGGGTAGTCAAAGCTATGTAGTAAGACAGAAAATTTTTACTGATACAAGCTAATGTGTTGAGCTTCATGTGGTTTTATATCAAAATCTTCAATGCCAACACTTGGACATCTGAAGCAAAAGAATTGAAAAATTAAAACTAGCTTGTAAGACAAACTGAGTTCAAGGCCAGCCTGGGCTATATAGCAATTTTACTCTGTGTAAAATTATAAACATTTTCTGAAGACCATCTTTATCTTTGAAAGACAAAAGGTTATTAGACAACCAACAACAGTTAAAATGAAACAATAATGCTAAAGGTAGATATTATAAAGTTTCAACAACTGTTCAAAATAGAGGTGGCTGGGAAGGTCTGATGATATAAATGAATTTCAGTATACCTAAGAATAAAATATATTGTTTCAGGTAAGCTTCCACAAAGATTAATTCAATATGAAACAGAACTAAACACTACATACTACATATGAGATTTTCAAGTGTGCTTTTTTTCTTAAGCCATTATTTTTAAAATGCAGAAATTAATAAAAATACTTCCTACATACCCTAACTTTACAATGTGATAAGAGTCCCCACATCGGCTGTGCACAGGCTTCAAGCTCAGCAGCAAAAGCAGCATAGTAGGTCTGAGACTCAAACTCCACATGCTCATTGAGTTCTCTCTTGTTCAAGTTCATACCTTGTAAAAAGTAAAACACACATGGACTTTGCCAAATAGATGCAAGTATGTAGATTAAAATCAAACACTTCTCTATACTCAACATGTTTTAAACAAATAGCACCAATTACACAGGACATACATAAACAGGTCTTTGTTTCAGAAAGTTTTTACAAACTAGCATTCCTAAGAAACATTTTGTTAAATGTCACAAACAGAAATTAATATCTTTTTATTTTACTTAACTTTTTTTTTTCCATTTATTTGACATACCAACCGCAGTTTTCCCTCCCTCCTCTCCTCCAGGTCCTTGTTCCTTCCCAATCCCATGCCTGCTTCCCATCTGTCCTCCTCCTCTTTCATTTCTCTTCTATCTCCAACTAGATAGAAGTAAGCCTCCCGTGGGCTTGAACAAAGCAGGGCACTTCAACTTGAGATGGGGACCAAGTTCCTCCCCTTGCATCAAGGCTGGGCAAGGCAATCCAGCATGGGGAACAGGTTCCCAAAAGCCAGCTAAGCATCAGGAATAGGTCTGATCTTACTGCTAGGAGCCTTACAAAGAGACCAAGCTACACAACTGTCACACATATGCAGAGGGCATAGGTCGGTTCCAAGTAGGCTCCCTAACTGTTGGTCCAGAGTCCATTAGCTTACACAGTCTCAAGTCAGCTGTCTCTGTGGGTTCCCCTGTCATGACGCCCCACCACTCATAAATCCCTCCTCCCTTTCTTCAGCAAGACTCCCAGAGCAGAACTGAATATATTTAAATAAGAAAATCAAAAACAATTTTAATTGCTGACAGTCCAAATTGTTATGAACATGTTACAAATCTGAAAAAAAAAGATTTCAAGTTTCTAATGTTTTATCGTGCTTCCAGAAAATTACACTCATTTCCTAATAAACCCTTGCAATGTTGCTATGAATAAATTTTCAAGTTCTTACAAATAATAATTCAAATAATGAGACACCTTACTTATAACCTCAATAGTGTGCTATTATTTTTAGTTAGTATTTAATTGTTTAGCATTAGGTACCTTTTGAACAAAAGAAGCTTAAATCCATACCTTGAAAGAAAGAAACAAAGTTCATCCATGTAACTAATAAGCCATGATCCTCCAAAAACCTCTTTGCCACACTTTGATGAGAAAGAATATTAATAAAATCACTAACAAGAGGCCAGTAAGTGTTATTCTTCAGTAAGGCTTCTCCACAGTTCACCACAACATGTAAACTATTTTCTTCATCTAAAAAAGTCCAAAAATTACTTTCTTTAAAACAACTTCATGAATGATATAAAATATTATTGTACACTTTAGAATCAAAAACACTTAAATCCCAAACCCAGCATACCACTTAAACTCTGTATGGCTCTAGGCATGTTGCTTACACTCCAGATCAAATTCTTCATTCTTAAAATAGGGGAGAGAGTGTATCTCAAAGATATTAAACAAAATGTTAATCTAAGGCAATGAGCACACTGTTACAGTACTTAATACTACATGTCCTCCTCATTGCTGATACTGAGCTAGCTATATGCTTATAAAATCTCACTTTCTGAATTCTAATGATATAGCTTGCTTCAATCAAAAACATTAACACTAGATTAATCTCATTCTAGCTTATTATTCAAGTCTGCTGATTTCAAGTGGGGCATATTAATTGCTATCTTCTAGCCAAAGAATATATATATAAATGCAATTTTTTACCAAACAGTATTATCTCAGAAATAAACACACAAAAAAACAATGAAACCTCCTTAATGCCTCCTCTCCCAAAAATCCTCCAAGTTTAAATTACTGTTGAATGGAGGGGTGCCATTAACACCAGTTTTTAGCAACTAACCCTTTTAACCTATTCCAACTTGACTAACTAAATTCCCACTATGAAATACACAATACTCACAGCACACCAAATGCTCAATACCAGTACTATTTTCTAGTACACACTGAGGTATACAGTTACCTAAAATCCATTTTTTTCTGTTCATGCTAATGTTCTTTTTACCATCATTACAGATTCAAACAAAAGTATATGAAATAATGAAATATGAATTCATATTATGAGGAATTATAGAAACTAGATCATATGCTTTTAGATACAAGAAAAATAAATACATGGGGATACAGAGGTTTTAAAATTTTTTCATGGGGATGGAGAGATGTCTCAGTGGTTAAGAGCACTGGCTGCTCTTCCAGAGGTCCTGACTTCAATTCCTAGCAACCACATGGTGGCTCATAACCATCTATAGTGGGATTTAATGCCCTCTTCTAGCATAAAACCATACATGCAGACAGAGAACTCAAATACAGAAAATAAATAAATAAATAAATAAATAAATAAATAAATCTAAAAAACAAAAACAAAAACCGACAACCTCAGGGCAGAAAAGCAAGATTGTTAATTCACCGAGATATGTTAATCCTACTTTAAATAGACTGAAAATGAATTTACATGTGCAGTCTAGATAAGATGAGATTAAATTCAACCAAGGAAACCATATTCTAAAAAACATTTTGCCCACAAAATTAAAAGACTGGAGAATGGGGACTAATGAGATGACACAGCAGGTAAAGATGCTTGTCCCACAAGGCAGACAACCTGAGTTCAATCCCTGGAATAGACATGAAGGTGGAAGAAGAAACTTACTCTACAAAGCTGTCCTCTGACTTCAACATGCACTGTGACTAATGCACCCAACCACACCCACAATAATATGTTTTAATTAAGGGCTGGAAAATAAAAATGCTTTCTATTTTTAAAGTTAAAATACAATGTATCACTTTTAAGTGATTCCTCACTGTATCAGACTTCTCAACTAACTGTGTATTTGACAAATTCAACAGTAAGGAAAACCTCTACTGAACTTTATTTCCACACATTAAATTTATGTTTCAGTCCATGGAATTATTGTACCCTACTTTTAAGTTATATCAAATAAAACCAGGACCCATTACAAGTCAAATTTGCCTGTTTCTCCTTGATTCACCATGAATGAAAAAGGGGAAACTAAATAACTCCATTAGAGAAGAGGAATTGCCTACATCCAAAATTCTGAAGAACCCCCCTGACTAAAAACTCCGGCCAATGAAAACTGATAAGCCAGTGACACTGATGAGACAGTGTTCCAGGATGCCGGGAATAACAAAATAAAAAACTAAGTAAGACTTAGAATTGCTGGCCTATTTAACTGAAACTAGAGAATGAATAAGCAGAAATAATAATTTTTTAAAAAACACCTTTTTTTTTTTCCAGGAGTGCTTTAAATACAACTGTTCTTGTGGGGGGGAAAAAAAACCACCTTGTAATCTTTAAAGAAATAAACCAATTGTGACTTCTTTTTTTTTTATCCAAGCTGGTACTTTCCTGACTAAAAGATGTAAAGAGCAATGATTCGGGATAAAATGAAATGCACTCATCAATAATACTTGTTGGGATTGGAGATTGCTCAGTGGTTAAGAGCACTCACTGGCTGCCTCTTCCAGAGGACCCAGGTTCAATTCCCAGTATCCACACGGCAGTTCACAACTGTCTATAACTCCAATTCCAAGGGATCTGACACCCTCACACCAACATAAATGCAGGCAAAACATCAATACACATAAAATAGCTAGATGAAGGGAAGGGAGGGAGGAAGGGAGGGACGGACGGGACTGGACAGGGACAGGACAGGACAGGACAGGACAGGACAGGACAGGACATTTCTATAGCTATCTGAAGAACAGTTATAAATTTCGTTTTTACACAAACTGTTTCATAAGACAAATTATAAAATTTCAGAGACATGAAAAATGAGTTACAGTAGAAATTTAAAAGTATACAAAATAAATGTGTATATAACAAAGTAAACAAATAAGGTAGGGATCTTACACCACTAGAAGGCTTTTTCCTTTTATTCTTTAGCTGCTGCTGTGGCATTGTGCATTCTCATGGTATTATTTATAATATTTACTAACAATAAAGAATTTTTAAATGTTAGCTAGAGGCTAAGAATTTGACTCAGTGGTAAAACACATATCTAGCAAGGAAAGGCCCTAGATTTAATCTCATGTACTTTAAAAAAATAGAACAGTGCCTAGTAACAAATTATTCATACGAAGGTTAAACAGAAGCTATTTGAAATATTTAAAAATTTTAAAAACAGATCTTGTAGTATCTGTAGCTACTCAATAAAGTTAGGCACATTCTAAAACTGTTAACATAAATTTTTATGGTACTTTTGGAAAAGCAGAAATATACATTATGAAATGGTATGCTATTATCAAAGGTGATTTTAAAAATCATGGCAAAGCTTAAAGATTGCTAATTGTAGCTTTAGAATTTGGCTGGGAGATAACGTAAATAATGTAACATACTTAACCTATAGGCACATGACTCACACAGTTTTCATGAAGGACAGTTGCAATACAATAGCTATTGAAAAAACAAATGGGAGACAAACTCACACATCTTTTCCTGAATACTCACTCCTCTTTACAAACCACATATAAGAACAGCTAAATCAGTCAAGAAAATGGACTTCAGTAGGCAAGAGCACCTGTTTCTGCCAATATGAGGACCTGAATTCAAATACCCAGCACCCATGAAAAAGCTGAGCATGCCTGCAAATGACTGTAACCTCAGGGGCAAAGACAGGTAAACCCCAAAAGCACAATAGCCAGCCAGCCTAGCCAAAATGGTGAGCTTCTTTCTGGTTCAGTGAGAGACCCTGTCTCAAGGAAATAAGGAGGAGAATGGCAGAAGGTACTCAACATCCTCTTCAGATCTCTGCATACACATGCACACTTGTGTACACTCAAATGTGTACACCACATTCATATATGTGTGTATGTGTGTTTCTAAATTCTGTTTTCTATTTTATAAATCTAAACACTACTTTGTCTTTTAAATCTATTAAGTATAATTCTGTAGAGAACATCACTGATACAGATGAAAGACAGGTGCTCTCTCAAAAAGGAAAAAAGAAACTGAAATATGCAACTAATACTCAAAGGTCATGCTACATAGAGTAAAAAACCATTTAATTTTCTTCTAAAAAGTAAAAGAGGTGTACTGTTTAACACCAATAGTATATTGTTCAATAATATAATAGGGTTTCTCTGTACCTACAATAAGAGGGAACAGTCACATCATGAGTTAAGGAGCTGTAGGGGGTATGGAAGAAGCTCAGCTTCCTACAAAAACATAAGGGCCTGAAAAAGATCCCCAGCACCCACATGAAAACACATATAGCCATGCAGTCATATCTGTTACCCAAGGAGGAGGGCAAAAGTTAGAACTGGAAACAGCTGGCTCCCTGGAGCTCACTGGCCAGCAAGTCAAACCAATCTGTGAGCAGAAAGACATAACAGCACTGACTTGTACAGGGCCACCAACCCCTCTGGCATTTAGCTGAGTTCTGAGGATCTTAACTCTGGCCCCCATACTTGTGTTTTGTGACAAGCACTTTAATCACTGAGCTAGCTCCCCTGCACACATCTTTTGAGGTTTAGCTCTAAGTGTCAGTAAGTGAAGACCCAGTCTTTCTGTGTGGCACTGTCTGTGTATTGACACAGAATCAAAGTTGTGACATCAGGAGACATGAAGTCCTTCTTAGCACTGTCATTTGATAGTTGTTGAATTCAACAGTAAATGACTTAACTTTCCAATGACTTAAATTCTCATCTTAAAAATGAAGGTAGCAAAGGTAATCTTAGATTTTACAGACACTGAGCTGAGACAACACATTTATAGTATCAATCACAGTGTCTGGTGCAAAGCAAATATTCAATAACATGAATTATTGGGGAAGGCAGGTGAAGGGAACAGAGAACAAGAATGGAAAATGTGTGGAAACATTAGGTCAAGAAGTAGCAATGGTGGGCATAAAAGAAGACTACAAAAGTTCTTCCTATAGGTATATAGACAAGGCAAGGTTTATTCCAATTCAAAGAAATTTTAACTATAATTATATAAAATTATCTAAGATAGATGGCAACAAATTTATGGGAGGAAAAAAAAAAAAGGGCGATGGTGGCATACACCTTTAATCTCAGCACTCAGGAGACAGAGGCAGGTGGATATCTGGGAGTTTGATGCCTGCCTGGTCTACAGGTTGAGTCCTAGGACAGCTAGAGCTACACAGAGAAACCATGTCATGAAAGCCAAAAAAACAAACATAAACAAAAAATGGCTCCCAGCCTGTGTCCAAGAGAACCTGTTACCACTGGTCAACATAGCAAGTGCCCTCCCCAAGAAACTTTGTCACAAAAATTAGAGAGAAAGAATATAAAAAGAGAAGTTATTTGGGAATGACTAAACTACTAATGATTTTAACTTTTTCTTTACACTTACCTAAATTGCCAAATACTTATTTTCCAAACACACATTATTTTTACAAAGCACTTTTCAAGTTATTTTTAAGGATACAAAGTATTTTTAGAACTTGTTACACAAAAGTTACTAATAATAAACAAATGAATATAATTCTGAGTTTACCTTGCAGCTCACTTTTAATAAGGCAACTTTCCATCATGTACAATAGCACAGTGACCATAATATCCAGGAGCTGACACTCTTCTGTCACCTGTCTGGCGAGCTCCTCATTGCTGAATAACTGTACACTAATATGCACAATTCTGTTAGACATTGTGTCTGATTCGTGACTTTTCTTCAGTGTTTTCATAATAAAAGCATAATGCTGAACAAAAGTTTTTGTAAAAGCAACCTGTAAAAATTTTAAATAGCAAAAAAAAAAAAAAATCAATTTAACTCCAAATTTAAACTTCTGCTAATACTCTACACATTGTGTAATATAATCAGCTTTTGAAGCTATTAGTAGCTTATGGTGCTACGCAAGACAAATGAAAAGGTAGTTAAATAGTGATGGTAAGTTTAAGTCATATTTTGCCTTTTTTGGAACATTTATAAAATACTTTGAAAGTTTTTAAAAGTTGAAAAGTATCTTTAGCCAGGTGGTGGTGGAACACATCTTTAGTCCTAGACAGAGTCAGGCAGATCTCTGAATTCAAGGCCAGCCTGGTCTACAGATGATGGAGTTCCAAGGCAGCCTACACAGAGAAACCCTGGGGGAGGTGGTGAATTATCTTTGTTCTATGAGACCTACAATAATAAAATCTAAAGTTCTAGCTAGTAAACCTCCACAGAAGCATTACAAACAAGTGAGTCTGTATGATTACACCACAAGAAATAATCCCCCCGACCTGCTCTGAGAGCTGACCAGCAATCTGACCAAATGTTGGTATTTCCTTTCTATGTCACAGGTGCATTTCCTGTTGCACTTTTTAATGAGTATAAAGACATACAAAATAATGCTACTTGAGAGTGTCTCTCCTAATGTACACAGGGTCATTGCATGCTTTATTGTTTTCATACACTGTGCTATGTCATTTTGCCATAACCATATAGTGGTTAGAGGTGGGTCCACATCCTTTAGGACAAGATACTACACCTCCCTACACTTGTATTTGAGTTAGTAACCATTGTCCCATTAGCAATGTAACCAGCAGCTACTAACCTGTGCTAACTCTATAATCTAAACTCAATCACCCCAGTACATGTTATGATAGTACTTTGTCACTGTCCTTCAGAGGACTTGACACTTTTACATACTACTTGCTTCTTGAATTATTCTATTATTGTTTTTCTCCCATCATGCCCTTCACACCTAGTTCCACTTGTTTAGAACCCAAAACTCAACTTGTTTAGTAATATTACTCTGGTGGTTTCTAGCTAAGACTTTAGATTTTATTGCTGTAGATCTCACAGAATAAAGTTAATTTTCGAAAAATTGATGTGTAGTTGTGAACAAGTAAAATTTTTATATTCTTAAACCATAGTGTTTATATCTGTTTTATAACTTAAATTCAAAACTGGCAAATGCTTTGAAATTCTGCTGAGTAATGCTACTTTGAGGGAAAGATGGATTCTGTGTATTCTGAGCAGACTTGAATAAGCAAGAGAATGACCAATGAACGCCCTTTCATGTCAGATCCTTGTAGTTACATTGTAGTGAGCCTTAGGTCAGAAATACAACAAAAGAAAAGGACTTAAGGACAAAAAGGAAAAAAAAAAGAAAGCAAAGTTCCAAAAGGAGAGGAAAAATAGATACCTTATACTCTTGATCTGGAAGCATATTGAGTAAGAAAGTTACCATCTTCTGGGGGAACTCATACTTTATTGTCCAAAACAATAGTTCTTCTAAAAAACTTTTATGTTTCAAAACATCCATTATGGATTGATCTGCATAAGAAAGAGAAATTTTATCAATAATTAAGTTGCTCATCTCATTTAAACCTTACCATACAATCCAGAAGCCCATCAAACACACATAAAAGGATCCACAGTTCAGATTCCCTTTCATTAGCGCACTGACACTGTCACCAACTTCCACAGCCAACAAATAACAAAACATTTAACCCTGAAATTTTTGCTTGTGTTTTTGTTTTTCAAGACAGGGTTTCTCTGTATTGTTTTGGAGCCTGTCCTGAAACTTGCTGTGTAGACCAGCCCAAACTCACAGAGATCCGCCTGCCTCTGCCTCCCAAGTGCTGAGACAAGATGTGTGAGCCACTATTGCCCAGCTGTTACTTGTTCTTAAACATAGACATGTATCTAAAATTTCTATTTCTTCAAATTTTAGACTGGACATCACTAACCCAAAATGTAAAATGCTACAAATCTGAAATGTTTTAAGCATATAACTAAAAAACTCTATGAAAATTTTTCAAAGTTTTTCAAAATTCTAAAATCATAATAGCAATAGTACAAAGGCCTTTAATTCCAGAATTCAAGAGGTGGAGAGGCAGGTAACTCTCAGTGAGTTCAAGGCCAGTTTGAATGGCACATAGGCCTCAAGGTCAACCAAGGCTGTCCAGTGAGACTCTATCTCAAATAACCAAAAAAAAAAAAAAAAAAAAAAAAAAAAAAAAGCTCTAAAACTGAGGCTAGAGAGAGCTCTGAGGTTAAGAAAGAGTACTGGCTGCCTTTCCAAAGACCCAGGTTCAATTCCCAACACCCATATGTGACTCACAATCATCCATGACTCCAGTTCCAAGGGGTCCTATGCCCTCTTCTAGCCTCAGCAAGCACTGGGCACATACATGGTGCACAGGCCTAAGTGTAGCCCAACTACCATACATGGAAAATAATTTTAAAAATTTTTAAACACTAAAATCAGAAACTGGCCCCAAATGTTTCAGATAAGACATTCTACAACTGCCATTTCCTAACAAGAACAATTATCATGGTACAAATGTAAAACAATCTAAAGCTAAATCTAAATATTACTGAAAACATAAAATTGAAAGTTATTTATCTACATTTTAAATTTATTTAAATTTAAATGAACCTAGGGATACTGGGTGGTGGTGCTGCATGCCTTTAGTCCCTGCACTCAGGAAGCAGAAGCAGGCAGATCTCTGTGAGTTCGAGGCCAGTCTGATCTATAGAGCCAGTGCCAGGAAAGGCTCCAAAGCTACACAGAGAAACCTGTCTCCAAAAACCAGATAGATAGATAGATAGATAGATAGATAGATAGATAGATAGATAGACAGACAGACAGACAGACAGACAGACAGACAGACAGACAGACAGACCGACCCCAGGGTCTTGGGTCTCACTATGTAGCTGAGATTCCTAAAGATTAAGTGTTTTGTTTGCTTGTTTGTCTTTAAGCATTTTTAAAGAAAAAACAGAATACAATAGGTGTAGTGGCACACACCTGTTGTTCAGTAAAATTTAGAAGGCTAAAGCAAGAAGATTGTGAGTTCAAGGTCAACATGGACACACAGAAAATTTCAAGTAGAGTCTAGATTATGTAGTGAAATCCTATCTCCAAAAAACAAGGCAATATATAAATACCTTTGGTGCCACTGCTTAGCTTTACCCTCTTTCTCTTGCCCAAGCCTTGACTACCATCCTGGTCCTCCTGGAAGAAACAAAGTCAACATTATCCATAGGCATGCTCATAATGTGTATGCTTCATATAAATGTAACATGTATACTCTTGCATACTATTGACCAACATTATTCACTTCTATGTAACTACTAAAGTATTTTAATGCAATTTTATTAAAATTCATAGAAAAATATCCTGACTATTAAAATATGATCATCCTTAATCTGCACCTATGGGGAAAGACTCTTAAGCATCCCAAAATGCCAAAATAAATTTTTTTGTAAGCTGACACATGTAACATTAAGGCACATGGAAGCTAAAGGAATAGGGGAATTTACCACAGGAAGGAACCAAGGAAAGGGGACCAAAACAAATAAAAAAGACTTCATGAAGTATGACACAAAATGAGCTCAAAAATAAAAATTAGAGGCCAGAGAAGATGTTTCAGTGGGTAGAGTCACTTTCCATCAATACTGACAAATTGAATTTGATCTCCAGAACCTACTTGATAGGAGAGAACCTAATCCAGTAATTTAACCTATGACCTCTACAGACACACACTAGCATGTGCACAGCCTTGCACACATAGAAACACACCCCCCCAAAAAAAACTATATAAATTAATCTAAAAATTTCACAAAATTAAAAAAATCAAATTCCAATACTGAGGAGTGGTAGAGTAATTGCCTACTATGAACAAAACCCTGAATTCATCCAATTCAAACTACACATGGTGGCATATAAAATCAGCCCTTGGGAGGTAGAGGCAGGAGGGTCAGGACTTCAAGGTTATCTTTGGCAACAAATCAAATTCAAGGCTAACCTAGGATACATGAGACCCTGTTTCAAAAACTGAAGAAAGAAAAAGGGGCCAGCCTGGTCTTCAAAGTGAGTTCTAGGACAACCAGGGGTACACAGAGAGAACCTGTCTCAGAAAGAAAGAAAGAAAGAAAGAAAGAAAGAAAGAAAGAAAGAAAGAAAGAAGGGAGGGAGGGAGGGAGGAGAGGGAGGGAGGGAGGGAGGGAAGGAGGGAGGGGAGGAGGGAGGAGGGAGGGAGGGGGGGGGAGGAGGGAGGGAGGGAGGGAGGGGAGGGGGGGGAGGGAGGGAGGGAGGGAGAGGGAGGGAGGGAGAGAGAGGAAAAAAATAAATAAAAGGAGGGGCTGGGGCGATAGTTGAGTGTTAAAGTGTTAGCCATATATAAGGACCAGAGTTCAAATACCCAGAACCCATGTAAATGCTGGACAAAATGCATAGCCTGTCTGTAAATCCTGCTTTCTAGAGTAGCAGATGTAATTCTTCAGAGTACGCTGATTATCAGGAACAGCATGGGTAAGCCCTTGTTTAACAGGGAGACCCTGAATAAGGTAGGAAAATGATAGAATATGATTCCAGTATCAAACTCAAACACAGGTACATTAACAAGCACACATTCTACTAGTTTGTTTTGCTAATTTGACAAAAACTAGAGTCCTCTGGGAAGGAATATCAATTGAGGAATTGCCTCTATCAGACTGGCCTGTAGCAACTCTGCAGGGTTTTGTCTTAATGACTGATGTAGAAGTACCCAGTCCACTGTGCACAGTACCATGCCTAGACAGGTAGTCCTGCATTGCAAACAAACAGCAGCTAAGCAACCTGTGAGGAGCAAAGCTGGGAAGCAGCATTCCTCCATGGTCTCTGCTTAGTTCCTGCCTCCAGTTTCTGCTTGAGTTCCTGCTCTGGCTTCTCTCAAGGACTAACTGTGATCAGAACGTGTAAACCAAATAACCATTTCCTCTCCTAGTTTTGTGATAATTGTGTTTATCACAGGAATAGAAAACAAACCAGGACATATGTGTGGCATGCATACAAAAAGGGAAAAGGGGGGGATCGAATTCTGAAAAATAAGCATAACATATTAGAAGCTGGAACTGACATTGTAAAAATAATAATACACTCAAGAATGAAAGCAATTTCTGCTCACTTATAATGCACACATTTGTGAAAAACTTTAAAAATAAAATGGATTAATTAGGGAGAGCACTAAGGGATAAGTCGCTCAGAACCTATTCAACTTCATAGCCAAAGAAGTATATAACATTAATTGATATCTGGGGATTTCATTATTATGCCAGAAAAATATCATGGGATGATTTAGGCTATCTCAGAGGATGCTTGAGACTATACAACAGAATGAGACAGCTAACTAGTGCAGTGCAGACCCCAGTGCCCAAACAAGAGCAACAGAGGCCAGAGCCCTGTGAAAGCAAGACAAAGAAAAGGAAAGAGGGAAAGGAGAAGCTGCAGGTGTGCCCTGGGGGAGAGTCCTGAGTGCAAGCAATTGTTAACCAATTTTCTTAAAATCCAGCCAGAAAAGTTCCTGCTACCTTCACTGCAGAACTAAGGGATTTTTTTTCTGTCTAACTAAAGGCTATGATTCAGCACTCCTAAGTCAGGGAATCCAGGGAACACTGCAAAGGAATCAACAACTTTAAACTGCACTGAAACCTTGTTAGAACTGCTTCACATTTTTCAGCTATAAACTTCCTATAAAAAAGGTTATCCATGATCAAGTGACAGGGTGCTATGAAGTCCTACCCATTTCCTGGCCTCCGTAATCCTAAAGGTCAAGTAGAGTTAGGAAGAAAAAGTCATTCAAAAAGAAAGCATGGGGTAGTACATAATTCAAAAGCAGAGCTCTTGCATAGCATGGGAAAGGCCTAAACACAAGAAAAGGGAAGGGATGAGAAAAGACATAGCATCAAAACACAAAAACAAAAATTTGGAAACATAGCTTCTCATTGAATCAGACTTAACAACATGATATCACACACAGCCAGAAAGGAAAGGACACTACCATCAAACCGAAGGTTGATAGTAAGTATTATAGCAGTACACTTTTCCCAAATGGCAGTTTACAGTGCACAAGCCAATAGTCTTTAAAAGACATTTATAGAAATTTATATTTCCAAAGAAATAAGGGGACAAATAAACAGGAAACATATCTATCACTCATCACTATGTGTTTTCTCTTCTTGATTACCATGTGTAGGAAGACAGAGACAGAAAGGGATGGATATGCAAATGAATGCACACTGTAAATCTGTGTGGCAGTCAGGCAAAGACCATCACCCTGGCCCAAAAAACATCTACTACTACCTTATGCATACTGGACAAGCACTCTGCCACTGAGCTACATCTATCCCCAAGCTGTGAGAACTTCTTTTTTTTTTAAGATTTTATTTATTTATTATGTATACAATATTCTGCTTCCATGTATATCTGCACACCAGAAGAGGGCACCAGATCTCATAACAAATGGTTGTGAGCCACCATGTGGTTGCTGGGAATTGAACTCAGGACCTCTGGAAGAGCAGTCAGTGCTCTTAACCTTTGAGCCATCTCTCCAGCCCCTGTGAGAACTTCTTAACTGTAAAAACTATCAAGCACAGAACCAAGCTGTCTCCTAACTAGGTAAGCTCCCCATCCCTGGAAGCATTTACACAGAAGCTTACCAATTATTGAGAATGCTGCAAAATCTACTCCTATACTGGAAAAAATATATATATTAGATTTTCTAAGAGCTTTCCCAACAAAACTTTGTGGATTCTCCAGCCCTATCCTTCAACATTAACATAATTTCTGATAAATGAAAATTCAACTTTAATTCCCAAAAGCATATTTACTTTTTTTATCACTGAATTCATTTTTGAAAAGTATCCCCAATTTCAATAATCCTATTTCAATGTAAGTATTGAAAAATGTATTCTTTTATTCAGTACTGAATAGTAGCAAAAATATTCAAATGTCTACAAAGACACCTAAACATCTTGCTAATGATTGTTTTCAATTATGTAAGTGTGTAAAGAAAAAAGAATATTAATGAATAAGCAACATTAATAACAATGATAGCAAGCTGAAAGCAAACATTTCTTTTTTGTTTTTCCTTTCTTTTTTCCCTGTTCTTCAATTTCTTTAAAATAGACATTCACATGGTCATAGTTTTATGGGAGAAAAGAGTTTTATTTCATTTGTACCTCAAAGTCACAGAAACTAATGATCTGGGTATGGTACACATAGACATTACTTATAGACCTCAGTCTATCTAACCTTTCCTTGAGAAATTATCTGTATGCTGGAATGGTGGTGCACACCTGTAATCCCCCTACTCAGGCCATGGCAGGAGTATCAAAAAAAAACCCATAAAGCAGCCTGGGTTACATAACAAGAATCTGACTAAAAAGGAGGGAAATGCCTTACTCTACAACACACTCTCTTCCCTCTCAGAACATCTAATTATAATTAGTCCCACTCACATATTAGACTGATGATAATTTTCTATTGAACTAGATTATCTGATAGTCACAAATTTTAAAAATATATATACTAAATTTAAAAATATTTCATAAAAACTAGATGTGCTCTTGATTTTATTTTGGGTGCCAAACAACATTTTCTCTTATTTCAAATGAGCTACACAAGAAAGGAACAAGAAATGATATTATGAAAAATGTCATGTACATAAATAGTACTGCTGAGTACACAGTGTTCTGTTAGCCTGGGGAAAACAGAGACAGGTATCTGACACACTGGCATGATCAAAATTAAGTGGATATACTCATTCAAATAAAACTCCAAAATAGAAATAAATCTTGCTACTATTGCAGTTTCAAGTCTATTTCTTTTATTTAAGTATTTTATCTATATGCATGTAGATATGCCTCATGTGTGTGGGTGCTCTTGGAGGCCAGAAGAGGGCATCAAATTCAGAACCACTGGAGCTAGAGTTACTGGTGGGTGTGGGAACCAAATTCGGATCCTTGGGAAGCCCAGTGCTTTTAACCACTCAGCCACTTTTCAAGCCTGTTTCTTCATCTTATAACTGAAAGTTAAATTAGATATCTCTTCCAATTTGAAATTCTAGTTTTGTTGTTTTTTGGTTTGATGTATATTTCTATATATGTTGGGGGTCAACCCCAAGGCAATGTGCATGATGGACAGATAGATACCCCACTAGTTAGCTACAGACGTAACCTTTAAAATCCTTTTTTAAATTGTTATTATCACCTCAATTTACAGTAATTAAAATATAACTGTTGTTGGACAGTGGTGGCACACGCCTTTGACCCTAGCACTCAGGAGGCAGAGGCAGGTGGATCTCTGTGAGTTCGAGACCAGCCTGGTCTACAAGAGCTAGTTCCAGGACAGCCTCCAAAGCCACATAGAAACCCTGTCTCGGGGAAAAAGAAAGAAAGAAAGAAAGAAAGAAAGAAAGAAAGGAAGGAAGGAAGGAAGGAAGGAAGGAAGGAAGGAAGGAAGGAAGGAAGGAAGGAAAGAAAATATAACTGTCCTCTTCTCATCTTTTACTTATAATTTGTTGGATGACCAGACTGAAATAATGAAAGGGCTATCATTCTAATCTGTGGGTCTACAGGATGAAAATGGAGAAATTCCAATCACCAAGCCTCATTAAATTTCAATATGAACACTAAAGCAAATTTGCTATGGTACTTACAGTTGCCAGATAGTAAAAAATAGGAGAAAGAAAAGAAAGAAGGAGGTTGGGGCAGAAGGTTTTAAAAGCCTTAATGAAATTTTCAAATTGCACAGTGACTCATTCAAAAGGCTTTACATCTAGGCCCCACATTCTACCTCATCCTGTCATCAATGTTCTCCTCAAAGTACATATTCTGTTCTTTACTGAGTTATTAATGTTTAATAATTTTAGAAACATATGCAAAAATGTTTTGAAAAAAATACAATGCAATTTTAAAATATGCCATTAGTTTTGTGGAGTGGGTGGAAATGCTTCTTTTTCTCTCTAAATGAATAATACAACTCAACACATTTTTATGCTTATAAAGTAGCTCCCAGTGGCACTTTTTTTCATGCAAGCCAATAGTCCTAATACAATAATATTTCTCATTAAGAAAATAAGAAATGCCGGGCCTTTAATCCCAGCACTCGAGAGGCAGAGGCAGGCACATCTCTGTGAGTTCCAGGCCAGCCTGGTCTCCAGAGCGAGTGCCAGGATAGGCTTCTAAAGCTACACAGAGAAACCCTGTCTCGAAAAACCAAAAAAAAAAAAAAGAAAGAAAGAAAGAAAGAAAAGAAAAGAAGAAACAACCAAAAAACAAAAAAAGCAGAAATAGGCCAGACAAGTTCCAAAGACTAGTAGAAGATTAAAAGTAACATTATAACTTTGCGATTCATTAAATTTTAAAACGTTTGGTTATTTAAACTATAAAGAACATTAGCAATTTCTAGTGCATTCCCTTTTACTTTAGAAAAGTAAAAATCAACTCTCTAAGCCAGGTGTGATGGCTCATCCTATAATTCCACAGCAACTGAGAGGCTGAAGCAAGGGAACTGCTGTGAGTCCAACCAATTTGCACTACATAGTAAGTCTAAACCAGCCTGACCTACAAAATAAGAGCCTGTCTTAAAAAGAAGGGAAGAAGTCAGCCGTGGTGGAGTATACCTTTAATCCTAGCATTCAAGAGGCAGGGACAGGCAGATCTCTGTAAGTTACAGGCCAGCAAAGTATACATAAAGAGTTTCAGGACAGCTAGGGCTACACAAAGAGACCCTGTGTGGATAGTTTTCTGTCAACTTGACACAAGCTGAAGTCATTGGAGAGGAAGGAACTGCAGTTAAGAAAATGTCTCCATAAAATAGGGCTCCAGTCAAGCCTGAAAGGAATGTTCTTAATTATTGATTGATGGGGGAGGACCAAGCCCATTGTGAGTGGTACCATCCTTGGGCTGGTGGTCCTGAGCTCTATAAGAAAGCAGGCTGAGCAAGTCATGGGGAATGAGCCAGTAAGCAAAACTTCTCCATGACCTCTACATAAGCTCCTGCCTCCAGGTTTTTGCACTGTTTAGAGTTCCTCTTCTAACTTCCTTTGATGATGAACAATGATAAGGAAGTGTAAGACAAAACCCTTTGCTCACTCTTTTTTTGAGATCTGCCTGCCTGTGCCTCCTGAGTGCTGGGATTAAAGGTATGTGCCACCACCACCCAGCTCCCAACTTGCTTTTTGGTCATCGTGTTTCATCACAGCAACAAAAACCCTAAGCAGGTCACCCTGTCCCAAAAGAGAGGGCTGGGCATGGTGAAACATGTGTACCATGTCAGGGGGCAGACACAGGCAGATCTTTCTGAGTTCAAGATTGGTCTTGTCTATATAGCAAATTATAGGCCAGACAAGACTACATAGTAAGACTGTCTTTAAAAAAAAAAAAAAAAAAAAAAAAAAAAAAAAAAAAAAAGGAGGGGGGATACATAGGAGAGATGGCAACCAAGTATGAGTGCCTGTTGTTCTTGCAGAGAACTGGAGTTCAGTTCCTAGTATCCCTAATGGGAGGCTGGCTCATAACCACCTGTAACTACAACTCTAGAATTCCCAACTTCCAACTTGTGGCCTCCATGAGTACCCCACACACATGCTAATATGCACACACATAAATAATAATATTTTTAAGTGCCCTCCAAAAACACCTTTCAATTTTAAATAAGCTTTCTTTCTCTTGATGTACAATAATAGTCATTATATATACCACTTTATTAAAACTCAATAGTCATTACTAGCTACAATAATATTCCATATTCACAGTGTTTGTCTTGCTATTTAACTATAATTCCTAGTCATTGTCAAATATCAAGAGAACTCAAGGAAAAGAATAGCTAATGGCACATTGTGATTATGGAAGTTACAAATATTCCTTAACATTTTTCTTTTCTTTTCTGTTTTTCAAGACAGGGTTTCTCTATATAGCCCTGGTTGTTCTGGAACTCACTCTGTCACACCACCCAGCTTGCTTTTATACTTTTTACTTTAAATGTTGTGTGTAACTTTTATATATTACTTAAACAATTAAAAGCTGAATGGTAAATTCATTTCCTTTAAATCATGTTTTAGTAACTATTTCTCAGGAAAGGCAAGCTGAAATGCCTGTAGTATGACTTATACATTGTAATCCCTCTAGACCACAGAATAGAAAACATCTGAGACCCAAATTTGTGGGCTAGGGATATAGCCTAAGTGGTAGACTGACAGCATGCCTGGAAGCCATCAATCAGTTCATTCCCCAGAACCTAAGTAAACCAAGTGCAGCAATACATGCCTGAAATCCTAGTATTTGGAAGGTAGAAGCAGGAAAATTAAAACTTCGAGGTTACCCTTAGCTACATAAATTCAAAGCTAACCTATACTACATGAAACCCTGACTCAAAAAAAAAAGAGAGAAAAAAGAAGAAAGAAAATAGTTAAATTGGTGGCAGGTACATGAAAGTGATTTTATACATATTATCCCAATTAATTCTAACATTAAAGTTTCTATTTTCTTCATAAAGAAACTAATGTTGAAAAATAAAATAATCTAGCATATATATACATATTTACAATGAACCACGATTTAAACATAGATCTGCTTGACAAACATAGACCTGCCTGACTCTGAAGTCCAAGTTCTTTTTAGGATGAATTGTATGCCACCCGGAGTAATGAAAAATTAACTGTATAGTAAAAGAAAACAAAGTGGTGTTTCTAAAAATTCTCATAAAGAAAAAGCTATGTAGATAACTACTCAGTCTACTTCCAGCTATACAATTTTAAACATTTACAGGTTATTGCCATCATTCTTGGTTATTCCCCAGAATTTGATAAGACCTTACTGCTTAAGATACTACATGCTTGAGTCATAGCACTCAAGTCATGGAGATATCAGGCTGATACCCATTGTCATAATACTAGAAGGTGCTATGCATCCTACAATAGTCTTACATAGATCTGAAGTGGAAGAACTACAGTAACAACTGGCCTGGCAAGCTATGCCTGCTGGTCCCACAGTAGCACAATGTTATGGGAGTAACCAATCACTTTCTGACTGGAGTTAAAGTCTGCTCTACACGATGGAACTCATGCCTGGTACCTAGCCCAAATCCATGCCTGACTAGATCACTGGCCCTAGAAACGAACCTAATACTATTATTCTATTAAATGAACCTAATAAACTGGGCAGGAATGGCACATGCCGTTAATACCAGTGCTGGGGAGTGGGGGTGGGGGTGCAGGCAAATCTCTGAGGTCGATGGCAACCTGGTCTACAGAGTGAGTTCCAGGACAGTCAGGGCTACACAGGGAAACTCTACTCAGAAAGAAAGGAAGAGAGAGAGAGAGAGAGAGAGAGAGAGAGGAGAGAGAGAGAGAGAGAGAGAGAGAGGGAAAGAGGGAGGGGAGGGGAGGGGAGGGAGAGGGGAGAGAGACCTAATAATAAACTATCCCAAGCCAGGCATTGGTGGCACATGCCTTTAATCCCAGCACTCGGGAGGCAGAGGCAGGCAGATCTCTGTGAGTTCGAGGGCCAGCCTGGTCTACAGAGGGAGTGCCAGGAGTGCCAGTGTAGGCTCCAAAGCTATATAGAGAAATCCTGTCTCAAAAAAAAAAAAAACTATCCCCTAAATTCTAATGTTTATACCTTATAGATTAGTGCATCTCAATCCTCATCAGAGAAGCTTCTTATGATGATTAATTTAGAGACACACAACTGCCCAAAATGCAGAAAATAAGCTCTAAATGGGGCAGATGCTACTTACACACACACACACAAAGACTGAGGGACCATGGTGGAAGAAAAGAGTTGACATCTGCACTGAAACAATGTTTGCCAGATGTGACAATGCTGTTGCAAACATGAATTCCTAGTGGCATGGACAAGTCAGCTAAAACTGGAGGATGGACAGGGGACAGCTGCAGAGGCAAGGGAGAACCATTTATCTTCAGGGATGCAGCCCCTGAGGGACTACAGTATGTCCAGTAGAATGTCTTACACCCAGACACATACAAGCAGCACTAAGTGGACTCATGGGGTTTAAAAAGGAGAGTTGGGAGGAAATAGTAGTGACGTATCATGAATGTAGGAAATTCTCTAACAGTGAAAAACTATACCTAGTTCTGCAGCAATTTAAGAAATTACATACAGAAGTTGATGAAATACAGACTCTAAGAGGAATGACTAGAAGAGGTATTAAAAGACAGTCGGCAATAATAAACAAAGAGCCACAATAAAAATCCTCCACTATCACTGCAGAAATTACTCTTAGAAGTAATTTCTCTCTTAGGCTGGAAAGATGGCTCAAAGGTTAAGAGCACTGGCTACTCTTCCAGAGGTCCTGAGTTCAATTCCCAGCAACCACATGGTGGCTTACCACCATCTGTAATGAGATCTGGTACCCTTTTCTGGCAAACAAACATGCATGCAGACAGAATACTGTATACATAATAAATAAATAAATCTTTAAAAAAAAAAAGACAGAAGTAATTTCCCTCTCAAAGGATGTCATTTTATCATTCAACCAGAAGACACTATGCTGTTGCAAATGGAATTCTAAGAGTTTAGACCAAAGTTACTTCTTTCTTCAGCAAAGGGAAAAGCACTTCTTTCAAAAGCTGGTTTTCTACATGTACAGAAATCAACTTCAATTCTAGAAAATGAAGTAGAATTATCAGAAGGGGGGGAGAGACAAGAGCTAGTAGGAGGAAAGAGGGAAACTATGAGCAAAGTGTAATGATATATACATTTGTGAAAATGTCATAATGTCAAATGTCAAAATGTCTAGTTCACTAACTAGAAAAAAATTAATGTGAATTTTTTTTCTATGTTTTTTAACGCAGAATGGCCTCAAACTTACAATATGCCTGCTTTAATCTTGTCAACACTACCTACAGACATATGTTACCATGCTGGCTTCAGGGGTTTGTTGTTTAGTGTGTGTATGTGCATGTCTGTACACGCATGTGTGCATGTGTATTGGGTAGTGAAAATGAAACTGGAAGCCTTCCAAATGCTGGGCAAGAAGTCTACTCCTAAGCAATACCTCAAGTCCCTTGTTTTGTTTTGTCTTCTCTTGTTACTATCTGAAACAAAGTCTCAAGTAACCCAGATTGACTTCAAGAGCACATATCCCAAGCTAGTCTTAAACTTGAGATGTAGCTGAGGATGACCCTAAACTCATCCTCCTGCCTCCACCCTCCAAGTGATGGGATCACAGGCATGAGCCACCAGACCAGGTTTTATGACTCTACCTCCCATGTGCTAGGATTATAGTGATGCACTGCCTTGTCCAGTTACTTAACTAAATGTATAATATTTTTCATTCTACATATAAAAAGTAACAATCTATTGTAGTTCTTGTCCTGTCACAAAGTAACTGTGGTCTATACATCCCAGAAGCTACTCTTGAGCTTCAGTATGTATCTAGATGCATAAGGAACTTACACTAGATAACAACCATAAACCTTTTTTTTTTTTTCATAAATCCTATCTTGGTTTCATGTTAATTTTGAGCTGGGGAAGTATATGTACAGGTGTATGTTCCTGCCTGTATTTGCAAAGGTAAGAATCAACATTGGTACTTCCCTTTAATACTTTTTGGAACAGGGGCTCTCACTGAATCTGGAGCTCTCCATTTTGCCTAAACTGGTGGGCCAGCGAGCCCCTCTGCCCCTATCTCCAGCTCCTAGCAGCAGGGTTACATGTGTAAGCTCACACCTGGTGTTTATATGGGTGCTTAAATTCAAACTCAGGTTTATAGCTCTGAAACATTTAAAATTCTATTTCTAAAAGGTTTAAAATTTAAATCTCACCTCATCTGAAGACTCTACCTGTCCCAGTGCTCCCGGAGCACCTGCAAAACCTTCAGATGGAAGAAAAAAAGGTTGTCCATCATAACTGTCATACATCAATGTCTTTGAAAATTATTTTGTGACATGCAAATTTCAGAACTTTATATTAGTGAAGACACCTCATTCTAAAAGCTACCTTGGCAAAGTTCAACTTTAAAGTGTTACCTAATAGGTTGGTACTTCAATAGAAAAATCCCAGTGAAAATCTAAATTAAATAATGACAAATGGTGTTTCCAAAGGAGCTTGCTTTTTTTAGATCTAAGCCATGACTACTAAAACACTGAGTTGGTAAAGTCTGAATAGCATCTGCTACACTGCTCACATGTCAGAATCACAACACTAAAAACTGAACAACTTGTATTTGAGGAAAGTGGAAAAGTGAAGCTTCTTCATTGTCTAATCACCCCACCCACTTCCTCTGAGATGAAAAGAAAGGCCAATCTATTCTTTCTTGATTCTAATATAAAGAATGGCACTGTTAAACTCAAAATAAATTTGCCCATTAGTGAGGAAAGTTTGAGGGGCTTTCTGTTTTAAGAAAAATAACATCACTATGGTTCAAATTAAATATTTAGACAAACCTTGAACTACCAGAGTGCTAGTACCAGCCGATGGCTCCTGCATCCCGTATACAAGCTTATCCTCAGGATATGTGAGTCCAGAGCTCTTCAAGGCTATAAGGTACTTCTCATGACTTTTTTTTGCACAAGCGTTTTCTCCAAGACCTAATATTTAAAACAAAGAGTCAGAAGAAAATATTTCATTCAAAAGCTAAATACAGTAATCCTGTGACTACACATGAGCAAATGTTCTAGTGGAAGAAGAAACTACAATAAACATACAATTTGCTTCATATAATATTTTGTGATTATGCTTGGCATTGACAATTCCAGAATGAGCAGCAGTTTATAACAGGAATAAAATTTGTTAAACATCTAAAATATATGATGGGGCTATAGGCAAGGCATGCTAAGGCATGATCCAATCTTCAAGAAACCTGGAAACGAGTGATAAAGAAAGGCAAAAGAAAATGCTGTAGATGACAATTACTAAGCAGACTTCTGCAGGTAACCTGATCATCTGTGGTCTCAGGACACCAAGCACGAAAGACTTATCCGGAGAAAGGCTTTACAGAGGAGACAAAGCTTCAATAGACATTTTCAAAGATTACAAATGAAATTACATTTGATTCTTCTTTTTTCCAATCATCTTGTCACATTTAAAAAATTAAAAGTCGGGCATCGGTGGTGCACGCCTTTAATCCCAGCGCTCGGGAGGCAGAGGCAGAGGCAGAGGCAGGCAGATCTCTATGAGTTCGAGGCCAGCCTGGTCTCCAGAGTTGAGTACCAGGATAGGCTCCATAGCTACACAGAGAAACCCTGTCTCGAAAAACCAAAAAAAAAAAAAAAAGAAAAAGAAAGAAAGAAAGAAAGAAAGAAAGAAAGAAAGAAAAAGAAAAAGAAAAAAGAAAAAAGAATAAAGAATGAGGCTGAAGAGATGGCTCAGTGGTTAAGAGCACTTACTGCTCTTGCAGAGGCATGGAGTTTGGTTCCCAGTCCCCAGTGGTAATTCACAATCACCTCTAACTCCTTTTCCAGGGAATCTGACACTATCTTCTGACCTCTACAGTCACCAAACACATACCTGGTATACTTACATACATGCAGACAAACACTCATACACATGAAATAAAAATAAATAAATCTTTAAGCAGTAAATAAAACTGGGCAGAGTAAGTGCTAGGGATCTAGCTCAGTCAGTTGCTTGTCTAACATATGCCAGGCTCTGGGTTCAAGTTTAGTCTAGTATCACAAAAAGGTTCCTAAATAATAGAAGTCATACACTTTTCTTCACAGATGCTGTTCATCTGACTAAATGTAATTATCAGTTCCTCCCAATAGCCCTGAAAATGAATGCACTTTGCCATTTTTATAAGTAAGGCAACAGGCTTAGAAAGATGTCTTGGCCAGTGAGTATGCAAACAGAGAAGTAATGCTAGACTGGAAACCTCAAACTCTATTCTACTGGGAATTGAACCTCATGCATGGTAAGCAGCAACTCCCCACTGAGCTATATCCCATCCCTATTTTGCTTTTAATTTTGAGACAAGGTCTCACAGAGTTATCCAAATTGGCCCTGAATTCATTTACATTTCCTGGTTAAGAGTCACTCTCTTCATTCACTGATACCTATTTTCTTTTAGTTCTTTAGACACATTCTCCTTTTATTTTTTGGGCAAAGTATACTAGTTGTTTTAATGTTTTTATCTATTAAAAGCAGCATCTACCCCCCCCCATCATCTTGGTCAACTTACAGGGGCTTATTTCACCTCCTGACTCTAGTATACAGTTTCTTATTTCCTGGTATGCCCAGTTTTTATCATGTAATACTTATTCTAATAACACAGTATAGAAGATTCTTGATCCTGAGAGTACTAAATTTTGTTCTAGAAGACCCTTTAACCACAAGCTGAACACTCTGAGCCAGTACAGAAGAAAAAAATCATAAAGGCTTTGTTTTACACTCTGTATGCGGCAGCTCTATGGAAAGTTCAATGTGCTACAAGGACCTCTACCTTGAGAGGAATCACCTCATACTTTGCAATCCATACAGGTCTGTTGGGTGATAAGGCTCTTTCTAAATTGTGTGTGTGTGTGTGTGTGTGTGTGTGTGTGTGTGTGTGTGTGTGTGTGTGTGTGTGTGTGTGTTTTCACACTCATGTGTGTTATATGTGAGTGCAGGTACTTTGTGCATATCATAGCATACATATGGAGGTCAAAGGACAACTTTCGGGAATTGGTTCTCTTCTTTCACTGTGGATTCTGGAAACCAAACTCAGGTTGTCAGGCAAGTGCAACAGGTACTTCTACTTGCTGAGTCATCTTTCCTGTCTAATTAGGAGCTTTTTTTAATATGTATGTATGTGTGTGAATGTGGGTTTGTACACAATGCAGTGCTCTCAGAAGTAAGACGTCAGATGCCTCTGGAGCTGGAGTTGCCACCAGTTGTAAGCAGCCCAAATATGAATGTTGGGAGCCAAATTAGGGTGCTTTGGAAAAGCAGTCCTCACCCTTAAATCCTGAGCTATATTTATCCTCAGATCGTGAGTTTCCTTTATGTTTTTCTTTTTCTCTTTTGATTATGAGTTTTTTAAGATAACCTAGAGTCAACCTTACTTACTCAAGGTCTGATCTTCTGGTATCTCAGAGCCAGATGCTTATAGAACTAGCAAGGTCTCATTCAGGTGGTTGAACTAAAACCTCAAAGTTCCCTAACACTGCTTGCCTACAGGTATTTATTCTATTTTAGCTAATAATAGACAATCCCTAACAAACCTTAGGTGGGGGCAAGAGATGACTCAACAGTTAAGAGCATTTGTTCTTGCAGAAGACCCAGGTTCAATTCCCAGCACCCAAACATCAACTCAAAGCCTATTTCTCTAGCTCTAGTTCCAGGGGACCTGATTGCCTCCACAGGCACCAGGCTTGCATGTGGTGTACATACATACATGCAGGTGTGATGTGGAATAATGCTCTTGTACGCTGTAAAGATTTGTCACTCATATTGGTTTAATAAAATGCTGATTGGCCAGTAGCCAGGCAGGAAGTATAGATGGGCTACCAGACAAAGAGAATTCTAGGAAGAGGAAAGGCAGAGGGGCAGTCACCAGTCAGAGGCAGAGGAAGCAAATGAGAATGCCTTACTGAGAAAAGGTACCAAACCATATGGCTAATAAATATAGATAAGAATTATGGGTTAATGTAAATTGTAAGAGTTAGTGATGCCAGTTGGGCGTTGGTGGCACATGCCTTTAATCCCAAGAGTCTACAATATATTCTACCTGCTCTCCTATACTTTCAAACACTTGCCTCGTCTTTTGTCCTGTTGTATGTTGTTTATGCAAACACTAGAACATCTACCTGAAATCTAACCCCTTTACCACCCAATTCCATGGCCCTCTAGCTCATGACTTCTGCTGTTAGATCTTACTTATTAGTGAAGTTCCCACACCAACACCAGGGAATCAGGTATTCTAGTCTGGTGAGATGACTCAGAAGGTAAAAGCACTTGCCAGCGACCGGCAACATGAGCTGAACTCTTTCAAGTTTCATCATACCTAATGAAGACACTAGATATGCTCCAACAGAAATTAGTTGAGAAGTCTTTAAAAAGTCATGTAATTTTTCTGAAATTCAGTTTCCTCATCTATAAGTTTTCTTAATAATTTCAAGCTTTAGAACTGTATGAAAAATATTAACTTCATTTTTAAATTCTAAAAGATGCTACTTTCATTACACCAAATAAGTAAGTTGTAAATTTTTCCCAACATCTCACTTACCAGAAGTCAGATCTTTGTAGTTTTGTTGGTTTGTTAACACCTGAGTAAGAACAGACCTCATTGCTCCTCCCATTTTAGTCAGGTCTTCTAAAAAGGAAATTTGAGGCTCCAAAAGCTGCAGCACTTTGTTAAGATCTTTTTCTGATGGTACATCAGCTGCTAAAAAGAAAGAAAATATATTTATAACATGTATGTTTTACATATATGTATATATACATAATTATATAATTAAGAGTAACCTAAAATATTTTGTTCAGATCAATAACAATTTTATTCTTTTAAAATGTTAGTGGTTTAGATGATATTATATAGCCACGAAAGTCAATATTAAGAACTCTGTTAGGCCAGATATAGTGGCAAACACCTTGAATTACAGCATTCAGAAGGCAGAGGCAGATGGATTTCTGTGAGTTCAAGGCCAGCCTGAGAATCCCATGCCAGCCAGAGTTACATGGTTACCTGAGATTCTGTTTCAAAACATAAAGAATTCTATCTGCTTAGCACCCACCTTACAACTGACTCACTCTGTAAATCAGTCATTTGAAAAAAGTAGATTATAAAAAGAAATTATTAGTGACAGAGTAAGAATTTAATTTGTGGGGCTGGCAAGATTGCAGTGTGGATAATGCCTGCCACTAAACCTGACTTCAATGCCCAGAAACACATATGACAGTCCCCAACTTCAACAAAGAGGAATGGAAACAGAGATTATTAAAAAAAAAAAAAAAAAAAAAAAAAACTGTTCGAGTTCAAGGCCAGCCTTGTCTACAAAGCTACATGGAGAAACCCTGTCTCCAAAAAATAAAATAAAATTTTAATTTAAAAAATTTTTTTTAATTAAAAGCAAACCTCCTTGGCCAATAAATGAGAAAAATATTAAAGATAAAATATTAAAGACGAAAAGAAAAGTAGTGTTTTAAAACCCTACAGCAGTAGTTCTCAGCCTTCTAAATGCTGAGGTCCTTTAATGTAATTCATCAGGTTGAGATGACCCCAATCAAAAAAGTATTTCACTGCTACTTCATAATTATAATTTTTTTTTTTTTTTGGTTTTTTCAAGACAGGGTTTCTCTGTGGCTTTGGAGGCCATCCTGGAACTAGCTCTTTTTTTTGGGGGGGGGGCAGGGGTTGGTTTTGTAGAGACAGGATTTCTCTGTGTAGCTTTGGAGCCTATCCTGGCACTTGTATACCAGGCTGGCCTCGAACTCACAGAGATCCGCCTGCCTCTGCCTCCCGAGTGCTGGGATTAAAGGCATGTGCCACCACCGCCTGGCTTCATAATTATAATTTTGCTAGTTACAAATTGT